>NC_139516.1:166422000-166572000 GCF_947247035.1 Vipera ursinii | reverse complement strand
AAAGGAAAACAATAACAATAGAAATTTATAAAACAAAGCCAACAGACAATCCTAAACTCCAAAAGAGGTGAAGGTTTGGTGTCATCTCCTAAGTGCTTTCTGTTAAAGCTTTGTTTCAAACAGCTTCTATCAGCACTGAGGCCAAACACATTTCTCATAGGAAGCCACTCCAGACGACTGGGCCAACAATGGAAAAACAACTTCCTGAAAATAGTGAAGGGCTACCCACTGCTCTCCCAGTACTTGGGAATGGTTAAAATCAATATGATTGGGGTGAAAGTGGCTGGGCTGATTCCAGAAGAGAAATGAAAAGCATTAGAAGGTTTGCAATTCAGCCAATATCTGCCTCATAATCTCACTTGGTGATATGGTATAACATTTTTTAAGAAGGTGGAAATGTAGATTTGGTATAAAATGACAGTAGATCATGAGGTATGAAAGTGAAGGGTTTTTCTTTTGAGCTATTTCCTCAGAAACATCTTCAGCGAATAAATAAATTAAACAGAGGCATTGTTCTGTGAGGTATCGGAATTCTCAGAGTCTGGGAAAGAAGAGAGAGATTTTCAAAACATGGCAGCTAAATAGAAGACAGATGCTTCAGTCTTGCCCCTTAAGCGAGATGTCAATCCATTTGTTAGGGATTCAGTGAGAAAGAAGTTCAAACAGTTCATCAACACTCCATCTTCATGTATTCACTAACAAACTAGGACTGGTCTATACTCTTCTAGTTACTAAAATTTTGTAACTTGGCATTAAACCTCATTTATGAGGATCTCTGTGAATTTTTCTCCCTTGGTCATATGCTGCTGTTAGGTGCTTAAATTACCAAACGTCTGGGTTCATATGGCCCTCAAGGACTTGAATGAGGTCCCTTTTATCCCCTAAAGTCAATCCACTTAGTGCATGATTTAGTTATGCTTTGTCTTTCTGAATGGAGACATGGATATCAGAGGTGAAGTTTCCATCGCCCTGCCCTGAAAGGACAACTTTGTGGCTGAATTTAGCCCCTAGACAAGTCCAGTGCCTCACTCTTTCTTGCCTATTTTCAAAAGGAAAGACCTCCCACTTGAGGAGGTCTATTCTTTGAAAAGAGCCTGTTTGGCAACTAAGAGAAAATGCTATTCTGCATGAAACCTATCTTGTTTTCATTGCTGAATAATTATTTCTTTTACTGAACAGTGATGAATATCTTAGGTATTTGGCAAGGAAACAGAACGTGAAATAATAATTTTTACATGTCCTGGTATGATTGGGTCAGTCATGGTACTTGCAGGACAAAAGGAATGGGCTGGGGCATGCCAGATGACTAAACATTTGCTTAAATATGTCTTTAAGTAAACTATGTTATAGCGTTCTAAAAAAATAAAATAGCAAAAAAAAACCACATAGGAGAAATCTAATTCACAGGATCTTTTACAGAATTGTCTTGAGACAGGTAACAGACCTATTAACACTTACAACAGTTTTTGCCAAATTTTCTCCAAATTATGGAATTTTCCCTATTTAATGCAACATGCATAAAGACCATAAGCCTAGATAGGTAAGTAGGTAGGCAGGTAGATAGATTTACCTTAATCTCTTCCAAAAGGCGTTTATTTTCTCCATTTAAATTTTCAGCTAGCTTGGTTTGTTCCTTTGCGTCTCTCAAAGATTCATGAAGATCATTGAGCTTGGATTCATATTCATTTAGTGAATCTCTCACAATTTTAATGAGCCCTTGGTTGTTTGCTTTACGCTTTTCTAGTTCATTCCTTATTCGATCTAGCACTATGCAGAATGAATAAAGCAAAACAGGAATAAATCAAATATCCTATGAGCATTAGGTCCTTCAAGTCCTTTTATCTTACAGTCTTTCTATAAATTAATTTCTCATCCAGAAATTATTTTTAGTTGGGTAGATCACCTGGCCTAGTAAGCGTAAATATAGATAGGAATTATCCAACCAGTCTGTATATTTTTATATTTCCAAATTTTCTGTAAAGTCTATATGACTGCAAAAGCTCAACCCAAGTCCTGAACTAGTTTCAAGCAGCAACAAAGTACAATATTTTTGAAGTCACTATTGGCAGTTTTCTTCATTATTAAACCACAACTACTTTCACACTCATGACAAACTCAGTGAGCATTTCCAGATAAGGCAACAGTCTTTCTCCATCTGTTCCCACCTCATCCAATCAAGCCATTTCTACCCAAAATATTTACAGTTTATAGTTCTTACAGTGTTGGGCTTTCCCTTTTTCCTTTTCTGCTTCTGTTAGCTGTTGGCCAAAATTACGGCTTCTCATTTCATTGATCATTTGCTGAGCTTGCAGAAGCTCTTTTGCAGAGTGTTTGGTAGACACAGAAGTTCCTTCTGTAGAAGTGTCATCTATCTGTCCCAAGAGAACTGACAAAAAAAAAACATAATTTGAATAAATAAGAGACTTTTACCTATTACAAAGATATGTGGTGTATTTTTAAAGTAGGATTGCAGACGGGTGCTCTTCAGTGCAGTTGGAGGTCTCTCCAGGAGTCACATCAATTTGTGGGAATTTGTTAAATATATGAGAAATAACTATATTAATGATAATAGGTTTTGTCTTGCTTTGACCTCTTCTTGGACTGGAGCCCTAGCAAACCAGTCAAAAATCAGATAAAATACAGAACCTGCAGGCAGTTGCACAGCCCTCTTTTAAATTTGAAAGGTGGAACTTTCTGTTCAACATGCTATAAGTAAATTATTAATAACATTCTAATTTATCTCAGTCGATAGAAACTGCCAATGTTCACAAGGCTTATCAAAACATTGCAGTCTTATCCATGGCTTCTCAGAAGTAAAGTTAATTTAGCTTAATGAGACTTACTCCTGAATACATGGCTCTAGAATAATAATATATCTTCCTTGACAGATGTCCCAGGTTGATCCCTCTCCTTTTAGTCATATGAGCAAGGTGTGACACTTTTATGTATCAAGAGGATAACCCACAAGTCAAAGATAAAAAGTCTATGGATGTTATGGCTCTCATGAAGGTGACAAACATATCCTTGGGGGAGGGAAATTGCCTCATGTCTTAAAACAAATGATTGGGCTGTTTTAGACAACTATTCTCCAATATCCACATTCTAGGGAAGATCATAGAGAAGGTGGTAAGTTAGCAACTATCTAGAGAACTCTAGAAGAAATGGATTGTCTAGCCGCCCTGAGTCTTTGGAGAAGGGCGGGATATAAATGGAATTAAAATAAAAATAAATAAATAAATAACAGCTAGAATTCAGATCTGGGTATCAGATGGAAACTGCAATGGTCACCCTAGAGCACAGGTCTGCAACCTGTGGCTCCGGAGCCACATACGGCTCTTTCAGCCGTCTCCTGCGGCTCCCAGTCCTCTGCCATGTGCAGTCCAAAAAAAAAGTGGGACTAAAAAGGTTCAACCAATCAATTTAAATATGCAGGGTAGGTGTATATCTCGCCTTGTGTCCACTCTTCAGTCAAACCCTGTTCTGCACATGCGCGCATGTACACGCATGTGCACGCATTTTTTGCGGCTCCCAGTTTTTCCTTTTGTGAGGGAACCAGTTCCGAGTGGCTCTTTCACTGTTTCAGGATGCTGACCCCTGTCCTAGAGGATAACCTTTTAAAGGCCAGGGAAGAAGGAATGAAACCCAGCATTGATTGGGGTATCCCTCTAAGCCAAACACAAGGCTAAGGGATTCTCCTCCTTCTTGAGCAGTTACTTCCAGTTGGTGAGGCATAGAACTTGAGTGCTATAGGACACTGCAGAACTCAGCCATTTCCCCTTATGATTTAGCATTTAATTTAAGCGGCTAGAAAAGATCATTTGTCAATATAGGGTGACCTATCATCATTGGTATACAAATTCAGCTTTCCTGTATGCCTCTACTTTTGACAGGGCAGACAGGAAATGAAGGTCCTAACCCAGTGCTTGGAAGTGGTTAGGAAATAGATGGAAGGAACAGACCCAGGTTGAACCCTACCACAATGGCATAGTCGTAGATTTGAAATTATTCTGAAACCAGATATATTTTACCTATATGTTAGCTCTGGGTGGGGTCATACTCACATATACTGAGCTGGTTTACAATCTGGAAGTTCTTCTGGATTTTTAGCTCCTGCTTGAACAGCATGTAGAAGGCAAATCCATAAGATATTTTACAAAACACCCTCTGATGCACCAATTGCATCTTTTCCTAGGGGTATTATGCATAAACATTTTTTCGGGGGGGGCTGTGTAAGACTTTAAATAAATTCAGTTTGTTGTGAATAGAAGCTGTTTCAAAACTTTATTACTGCAGTGCAAGGTATTGAGGAGGATAGTAATAAACATTTTTTACTAAGACAGACTTCAAAAACTGCTCCCAATACTACTGCAATAAGATTTTTAAACAGCTTCCACTGATGTAAAGCAGAAAATGGTTAAAGCCTAAATGAAGTGTAAAAATCCCCAAATGCATGAAAGAAAACAAATTGAGAACTGCCTGCTATGGTACTGGTGAATTATTTTGGTTCGCAGACTGACATAATTTCCCCAACCTTAATGTAGAAGAAAAGGCATTACTCTTACCATTGATATGGATGAGAATAGATTGGATCTTTGAAATTAAAGCTTTTCCTCTTTGATTAGTTTTACTAAAATTATTTGAAAGAGTTTGTGCTTTCTTGTAATTATCTTCAGCCTAAGATAGTGAAATAAAAATGAGATAACATTAGTAAAAGTTTGATTTAAAAGTAGTTAATATTGATTTATTTGGGTGCTTATGTACCATTGTACTTCATTAACACATGTCTTGGTAGAAGCTAGCATAATTTGCTATTCTAATATGACTAATTTGGCCAAAGGATGAATTTGGCATTTTTTAGCTATTCTTAAAAGATTTTTTTTAAAAAAATGTATTCATTGCATAAAATTTACCAGAATTATTAAACAGACATCACACAAGAATAAAGATACAAAAGCAAAGGAAAAGATAAGCAACTACTAATAAAACGTAAGTAAAACATGATGGAAAAACAAGTATTGATAACTTGTGAGAAATCTGCTTACTCAAGATAGAAATCAAAGCTTTGGAGGATAGATGCAACAAAGTATACTTTTGAGGGGGAAACTCTATGATGATCACCAAGTTTCTCACTAACAAACAGTGACAGAGAGAATACCCAAAGTGAAACACTTCTATAGATTTTATATCTCTGGTCAATTACATTGACAAACAGAAATATAAAAGAAATGATACAATTACAGGTAATCCTCGAGTTTCAACAATTTATTCAGCAATTATTTGAAGTTAAGGCTGCACCAAACAAATGGTGCTTACAGAGAGTCCTTGACTTACAGCCAAAATTGAGCCTGGAATCTCAATTGTTGAGTGAAGTGGTCGTTAAGGAAGATGTCACATGATTCCCCATGCAATTGATTTGCTCAATGACTGCAATCCTGGCACTCCTGGTTGTGGTTGTTAAATGACTATGAAGGTCATTAAGCTGACAGAGTATAGATACAGAATGGGGATACCTCATGACAGAGAGAGACCCTAGGAGCTCCCTTTAAGAGTTGAAAATCCTCCCTGCTAAAATCCATGCCAGGTTTTCAACTCCTGAGTGAGAGATGTCAGGTGGAGTATGCACCAGTCTTCCCCCAGCCACCTGAGGCACCTGTACTGCCTTTCCTATTGTGTTGCCTCTCCACTCTCCACTTGGATTTGGGGTCCCTCTTATGTTTATGTTTATGTTTATTGGACTTATATACCGCCCTTCTCCCGTAGGACTCAGGGTGGTTCACAAGGAATTAAAATAACAATATACATTACAAAAGTTAAGAACAATTAAAATAATTAAATTTAGTCCTTAGGGCTGGCTAAAAAACTGCCTGCCAAAAGATGTCCACACATGGAAGGGAATACCTTCGGCAGGATGCAGGAACAAAACTCAGATCTTCTGGATCTGAGCTGCATTTCTCCACCCCACACAATATGGACATTAGGGTAACATTTTGCCATTTATTAAAAATACCTTGAGACACGGTCTTGAAATACCTTGAAATATGATCAGTAAACACAAACTTTTATTAAAAGGCCATGGACTGATACCAACATGTATAAGACTGAAACACTTACCTTTTCTTTCAGAGAATTAATATTTTGATTAAGGTGAAATAAACTTGTCTCCATTTCATCTACCTTTGAACTTTGCGTTTTAATGACAGAACGAGAGTGATTCAACAGACTCTGAAAATAAAGGCAAAACAAAATGGGAATCAGCAAACTGAACACAAATACAATATGGAATTAGGAAAAATGTACTGGACAGGAAAGCGCTGGAATGAAACTTTACAAATCAGCTCCTACTGCCATTAGTAGATGAAGAGATTACTAAATTGTAAGGCAGAATTCAACAGAAAAATGTTGCCTGGGTGCCGTGAGACTTGAAAGTCACAAACTCTGATAGCAATGAGGAAAAAGAAGGGAAATGTTAGAAATTCATCTGCAATGGGGCCAGAATACATGGAATCTTAAACGTGCTGATTTCAACAGCTTTAAAAATCTACCAAATTCTGTGTGGACAATGAATAATAGTGGATGCTCTTTATAAACAGCTGCAATTTCCTGTGAAATGAGGCCTTGTTTATTTAAATTTATAATATTTCTATTTTGAAGGAAACTCATAGGCTATGATTAACATTTAAATAAAAGCAATGTCATAGCACTGTATTTAAAATTATAAGAAAAGCCAGAAACAATAAGAGCAGAATCAAACATTTCTAATGTTATTTAGAAAGTTTCTGCTTTGCTAAATCAAAGCAGACAAAAGAATAGATGACT
This sequence comes from Vipera ursinii, assembly GCF_947247035.1. Classification (NCBI taxonomy): domain Eukaryota; kingdom Metazoa; phylum Chordata; class Lepidosauria; order Squamata; family Viperidae; genus Vipera; species Vipera ursinii. Next base: position 166,565,184 of record NC_139516.1, on the reverse strand, counting down.
CTAGCTGAGGATATTCTAAAAGTGAAGGGCTGCAATCAAAAAGATCCTCTTTTGTTTCTCCAGCCTACCTTCTGCCTATCTTTTATGGGTAGCATGAAAGTGCTTTCAAACATGAAATAATTCAGAAGATGCTCATATAGGAGAAGATAGAGTAGGTAAAGGACTTGGCTCCCAATCATGTATGGTTATTTTGAATTGTGCTTGGAAATGAATTTGCAGTTGATATGACTATTTTCACAAGATATCCCTGGTGGTAATTCAGCAGATGCATTTTTTCCACAAAAGTTTATTAAACTTCAACAAAAATATAAAATACAAAAATGAAAAAAAAATAAAGTTGAAGAGAGGAAAGAGGGCAGAGAAAAAGAAAAATTTGGGGTGCAGCCAAGAAAGAACAAAAAGCTGTAGGAAAGAGTAACTTCCAACTTTCTTTGGTACAGATTCAAGGATTGAATACAATGTTCCTTTGAACTAGAATAAAATGTACCACGCAGTTCTTCTGCAGGCATAAACAGTTCTAGTCATCAAATCCCAAGGCTAAAAGTTCATTTATTTCCATTTCAAGCAAAGCTTTAGCACTATGCTTTTGACTAACTAACCAGAAAAAGGCAATGGCAAACCATTTCTATACTGCTGCCAAAAATACACATCCACGAAGTGAGCAGAAGTTGTGCAGGAATTGGGCTGAGTTAAATTTTAAAGAAGGCTTCTAAGACAGATCCATGAATAATATACTGCTCAAAAAATAAAGGGAACACTTAAACAACACAATGTACTGTATTTAATAGTAGGATGTCTTATCTTGTGTTCCCTTTATTTTTTTGAGCAGTATATATTCCAGCAGTCTAATCTGAATTGGCTGCTAGGGTCTTTCTTCTGAAGTGGCATTAGAAAGAGCAATGGAACGGGTCTCATGAAAATTCAGAATCATATTCCAGCCCCATAAGAGCATTTAATATGAGATTTCTAAAGCACATTTCAGAAGTGTATTCAACCTCTGGAAAGTGTAGCCAATCCCATGGAAAACCATTTTTTTTCAAGTTACCTCAAGTTGCTTGCTATGGACCTCCAGGTGCTTCATCTGGCCCAGCAGTTGGGCACTAGCATTGATACTTTGCATTTGAAATTCAATCACTCGGAGCTCACTTCCCATTGTACTCAAATCCTCCAGCAATGTGATTACACAACTCCCACAAGCTAAACAAAACAGAGCACACATGGAAGAGTTTAAAGTGTTAGTTTTTGTATATTAAAAAAAAGAATGGGTCTACTGAAAACAATTATGGGACAAAAAGATATTTTCAGAAAATGTTATCTATTACTATAGCAAATAACAAAACTGTTCAAATGGTGTCATAAAACTATGTTTGTCATACAACTGTACTGCTTGTCTGCACTATGTTAGTGTTACACCAAACAATAAAGCCATATACATGTAAGAGGGAAACCAAAACCTTGGAGTCATTCTTTGTAGGTTCAACCTTTCCTAACTTGCTGCCCTCCAGATGTCTTGGATTACAACTTTTAGCATCGTCATCATTAACAGACAGATTCCCTCTCATTACTAGGGGTTTAGATAACTTGTTTTGAATAGACCTATTATCCACAAGAAAACAGCAGATTTGCTCTTTCTAATCTCTCAAAACATAGCTCTTATTTTTCCCAGAAAATAAGACCGGATCTTTTTTTCTTTTTTTTTTGCCTTCAAAAGAGGCACCAGGTCTTAATTTTGGGGGATGTCGTACTCACCTCCAGCAGTGACAGCCCCGCCCAGCCGGTCCACTCCTTCTGGGGCCAAAAGAGCAGCTTTATTCTGCAGCTGCATTCCAGCCTGCATTTTGCAGTCAGGCCTTTCTGGAAGGCCTCTGCAGCCGACTACTTTGCAGAGTGAATCCATAGCTCAGTTCTTGGCTGCACAGGCCTTCCAGAAAGTCCTGTGACTCAGAAATGCAGGCCTGGCTGCAGAAGATGCCGCAGAAGAAGTGGGCTGGTGAGGAGAGGCCTGGCTGCAAGGTAAGTGGGGGCGGGGGGCAGATCTACACCCCTACCCCTGCCCTAGCTTGATTTTTAAGTGTGTGCCTCGCCCCAAAACTAGGGCTTATTTTGGGGGCAGGGCTTACATTAGGCCCACCCCAAAAACATAAGCTAGGGCTTATGTTTGGGGTAGGCCTTACTTTCAGGGAAACACGGTATATAAGCAAGTTTTCAGATGAAATAAGGTTTATAACTTACAATTACAATCTTCATTTGGATCTATGTCTTTTGGTTCTTGGCTGATGCATTCTGGAAATTAAAAGAAAAAAAAGAGAGGGGAAAAAAGTAGAATTAAGGATGCAACAATTACAGGGTGTGACATTCTGAAATGTCAGAAAGCATTGTGTTACTGATGCCCTGTACACTGTTGAAAGCTGCACATTGTTAAGCAGATAAGAACATAGGTAACAAGTTCCCTAGAATCAATATTGTAAAATATTTTTTTAACCATTTTCTTTCTTTACTTAATTTATATGCCTCCCATCTCACTCTCCACAGTGGGAAGCTTACAATAAAAATACATTAGAGAGGAAGTTTACAGGATCTTGTAGGGTTCTCCCCAAAGTCAAATTTCTTGTTTTTTCTTAAATAACAACTTCAACTAATGTGAACAAATTCTACCATGACATTGGGTCACCCTGCTGGGCTCTTCAGAAATCTAAGGCATTATTTACTAAATCTCTTAGCAGGGAGAAAAGCAAGGTAATTCAAGGACTCCTGAACTCGTCCGCTGATTTAACTCATTGAGCTCGGAAACAAAAGATGGGGCATTAAATGGTAAAATATAATCAAAACATTCAATCAAAACAACCATATTTATGTAAAATATAATCAAAACATTCAGTCAAAACAACCATACTTGTGGTTCTTGGTAACACTACATTTAGCAGCGTTTTGAGCTATTCCTGTACAACTCCTTCCCTTATTAACCAGGGAAGGGTTTGGGTTAATGCAGGTGTCCACACTGTGGCTGTCTCTTTTGCCAGAATAATTCTATTATCCCAAGAGGAGGGATACTGGCCTCTAAAGGAGCCATGCTGTCAAAAGACTGCTGGCTGCCAAGTCTTTAAAAGACCTTTTTCAAAACAGACTCCTCTTCCTATACCCCAATTCAGTCCATAGCATGCTACAGTGATGAAATACTGCAAAATATAATACAGGTACTCACGACCACAATTGAGCCCAAAATTTATGTTGCTAAGCAAGACATTTGTTAAGTGAGTTTTGCCCCATTTTATGACCTTTCCTGCCACAGTTGTTAAGTGAATCACTGAAGTAGTTAAGTTAGTAACATGGTTTTTAAGTGAATCTGGCTTTCCCATTGACTTTGCTTGTCAGAAGGTTGCAAAAGGTGATCACATGACCACAGGACACTGCAACCGTCATAAATATGAACCAGTAGCCAAGCATCTGAATTTTGGTCATGTGACCATGGAGATGCTGCAACGGTCATAAGTGTGAAAAAGTCATAAGTCAGTGCTGTTGTAACTCTGAACAGTCACTAAACAAACTGTTGTAAATCAAGGACTATCTATATATATGCAGCACAATACTTATATTTTGTGATTTCTTCCAATTTCAAATATCACCTCATCTCATTAACTTCAACCTCCATGCTAATGCAATTTTGCAGGACAAGCAAATACAAAATTCGAGGCTATCCTGCAAATATTGCTACTGAAGATTAAGTAGACCAGTTTTTTCAAGCTCAGTAATTTTAAGATGTGTGGCCTTGAACTATCAAATTTCCCCAGCCAGGCTGAACATTGAAGTACTCTATCACTTTTAATCACTTTTATCTCTTGACACATAAAGATGAGTGCCAATTAAATATGTCATGTCACTGGCTAATAGGAATGAGAACATCCAAAGATATGTAATTATAGAATTCAATAAGCTACTGCGCGACCACAATTAAACCAAGGCTCAATACACTACAGCAAAACCACAATGACATCAGGATTTGCTAAAGCAACTGCATCTAGACTGAACTTGTTCTAGCAACTGTTAGTTTAAGCAGCAGAACAGCACTTTAAAATATGTTGTTTGAAATATATGTACCTACTTATGTAATTCTAGTAGTTTACATAAAGGAATTGGGAAAATAACATTGCCTTGAGATGGAAAGCAATATATTCAAATAAAGCATATATATTTCAAACTTTTCAAACATTTTAGAGACTAGAACTGGGAAATATCTGCAAGTCTCAAAACAAAAGTCAGATATGTGTCCTTGGCAAGTGAAAGTTTCTCAGACCCAGGCCTGGCCATGTGTCCTTGGGCTTGCCTTTGGCTCTGGTTGAGGAAATGTTCTTCTTGGTTGGGAAACAAGTTCTACTAGCTCTTGTATATTATTGTTCTTTTGGGTTCCGTGGTTCAGCTCCCTGCTTTCTTGTTCTTCTCTAACAATTGCCTTTGACTCGGACTTGAAATGTAAGTCCTCCTGCATCATTATATGGGCTCCAAGTCTGACGTCTCCTCTGAGTAATACAGAGTGCATATAATGCAGGCTGAGTAGCAAATCTGTGGACCTTTAGATGTTGCTGAAATACAGCATCCTATATAGAAATAAGAGCGCCAACCCAGAAAATTGGATTCAAAAATCAAGGTGCAAAGCATCAAACTCTATAATACCTGTATGTATTAATTAGCAAGCACTATGTAAGTGAGCCAAAAATCAGTAATGGTATGTGGGAATAATTTTGGGAGACTGGGCCCAGAGTCACTGCCTAGGGAATGGTCATTCCCACATAGACTAATATTTTCTTTTAGGTAAAATTATATATTTTTAATTAGTTTTTCAGATATATATTATAAAGTGGTTGTTTCTTTTTCTATTATCCATTAAAGTTTTTTTAATACCAAACTTTATTTTGATTCAGAAATAGCTAAACAAAGCTAAAGAGAGACACATTATTGAAATCAACTGAAATCAACTGGAATAATTTGTGCTATACATAATCATAGAATGCATTTAGGATTGCTTTAATTCTTCTGGTAGTTGTATTGTTAAAAAAAAAGACCCACAGAGTTAAGCAATTTTACATTTGGAAATTCAAATTAAAACCTTCAGCATCTTTCACTACTGGCCATGTAGATTGACGCTGCTGGAAGCTGTAGCTCAACAATATCTGAATATATTCCCAGTGCCTATTGTTCAAGTTTATCATTCTTGAAACTTTGAAACAATCAACATTAAAATTGTATAGAAAACATTCATAATTCATGTGGATATCTAAATTACCTGATGGCAATCAGCAATGAAATATGTAGGATGGAGGATTTAAACATTAACTAACACATTTAATTACTTCATTAAAACCAGAAATGTGTAAAGCAGTTTTTTCAAATACAGAGGAATTACAGCAGCAGCCAATGGGTCTTGGGACTTGTACTTCAGCAACATCTGAAGAGCTAGACTTTTTTCATCCTTATACTAGACTATCATTTGTAGTAAGAATGAACAGCTATAAGCACAGAATTTTATTTATTTATTTTTGGGACTTTTATGCCGCCCTATCTCCCGAAGGACTCAGGGTGGCTAACAACAATAAAATACAACGATACAAAAAGTTAAGAAGAATTAAATTAACAGCCCCCAAAATTAAAATTAATAAATTAAAAATTAAAAAACATTTTAAAATCCCTGTCGTCAGTCCAGGACAGCCTGATGAAAAAGGAATGTTTTAAGGCCGCGGCGAAAGGACCGGAGATCCGGGGCCATCCGGAGCTCAAGGGGGAGTTGGTTCCACAGGGCTGGCGCTCCCACAGAGAAGGCCCTCCCCCTGGGGGTCGCCAGCCGACATTGTCTGGCGGACGGCACCCTGAGGAGGCCCTCTCTGTGTGAGCGCACTGGGCGATGGGAAGTCGTTCCCGGCAGCAGATGGTCCTGCAAATATCCTGGGCCTAGGCCATGTACGGCTTTAAAGGTAAGTACCAGCACCTTAAATTGAAAAAATATAACTTTTATTTGCACAGGAGTCTTCCTGGTAGACTATTTTCAAATATTCCATAGTTTCCTTTTTAATATTATTCAGAAATATTTATGTCACTTTACATACCCCCAGTCAAGCGATCGCATTTTGTGAGCTGGCCATTCTCCAGGCAATTACATTTTTGACAGTATCTGTTTTTCAATGGATTTCCAAAATAACCAGGAGCACAGCTGCAAAATAAATTAATGCACAAATAAAACACGCAAGTGATATAAATCAACTGACACTGAAAAGATTGCTGCTGCCTTAAAAATCTGCATCACATCCATAAATTTTAACAATTTGTGTTACAATTGTCTAACCTGACCAAATAATAGATATTGCTTTTTATATTTTAATTGTATCTATAATTTGATAAGAGACAGTGCAGTTCAAAAATATATTTGACTTATTTGATATCATAAGAATCTGAGCATCGATACTTCATACAACTCTTCAGATTTAAAAACATCGATGAATGCAATATCTGTATCTAATGTATAATTGGGCACTAGTGCAATTTATTTCAAAGAACATGAAATGAAATAGTCCTAAATGGGATGAACAGAGTATTCTGAAACTCTGAATCAAGGAGAGCAGCTTATGCTTACTAAAGAGAGCATGTGTACACATGAAGCCTTGAAGCACTTTGGACTCCAGCCCAATTCATGAAAATATGGTCTCTGTTTAGAAAACAATCTTTTCCAATATGTTAGTAGTTTCCAGTTGAGATCTGTTTTAACTTTCTACATAGTAAATCAGTATTGAGACAAGTCACATACCTTTCACAATGCTTTCCAGAATAGCCTTCTTTGCAAAAACATTGAATTTCTCCATTATCTTCCAGACAGCCAGAAGCAAAACTACATAGTAAAAAATACAGGAAACATGAAAAACCTGAAAATAGCTTTTTTTTTCTTTTAAGGCATATTTATACAGCTTAAGGGAAAAGGGAAAAAAGGTAAGGGTTATGTTACTGTCTGAACATCAAATAAAAGGCTAACAAAAATAATTTCAGTCTCAGACAAGTTGCAACTATTTTTGCTCATACATCATTGCCTATTACCTTTTTTCCCCAAAATCAGAATGCAGTCCTATAATCCTGAAAATATATTGCAAAATGTGCAATAATGAATTAGGGAATAAAAAAGACAATTGGATTATATTTTATTACTGAAGAGTAGCTGAATCTGCATGTTTACCTGGGAAATGTAAATATCTCCATTTTATAAGTTACAAGTTGAAAGGATAATCTCCATGTTCATTAGATCATTGAACAATAAATAAAATGGTGTCTATATCTAACTAAGAAAATTATTACTTTTCTTTACTTTAATGTTACTCCACTTTAATGTGGAGAAAAGCAAAATTACTCCATTTTAATGTGGAGAAAAGCAAAGTTTTACATTTAGGCAAGAAAATCAAAGTTATTACAGAGGTGAGACGTGGCTCAAAAACAGTAACTGTGGGAGGGATCTTGGAGTCCTAGTGGATGACCACTTGACTATGAACCAGCAGTGTGCAGCAGCAGCCAGAAAAGCTAATACTATCCTGGGTTGTATAAACATAGGCATAGAATCAAGATCATGTGAAGTATTAGTACTGCTTTATAAAAACCCTAGTAGTATAACCACACCTGGAATGCTGCAACCAATTTTGGTCACCATACTACAAAAAAGATGTTGAGACTTTGGAAAAAGTTCAGAGAACAGCATCTAAGATGATCAAAGGCCTGGAGAATAAAACATATGAAGAATGGTTGCAGGACTTGGCTTTGGCTATTCTAAAAAAAAAAAAAGAAATAGGGGGGACATGATAGGAGTATTCCAGTATTTGAGAGGCTACCACAAAGAAGAGGGGGTCAAATTATTCTCCAAAGCACCCAGAGGGCAGGAAAAGAAACAATGGTTGGAAACTAATCAAAGAGAGAAGCAACCTGGAATTAAGGAGAAACTTCCGAACAGTGATGACAATTAACCAGTGGTACAGCTTGCCTCCAGAAATCGTGGGCGCTCCATCACTGAAGGTTTTTAAGAACAGACTAGACAGTCACTTATCTGAAATACCAAGGTTCTGCTTGAACAGCAGGCTGGACTAGAAGACCTCCAAGGTTCTGTTCTGTTCTATTCTATTCTATTCTATTCTATTCTACAATATTATCAGGACGATCTGTGGTCTTCCTGAAATGGCTGCCTTACAACCCCCACAATTGTTCCCCATCAGTTATAACTAACTAGAGGTTTTAGAAACTAGAGTTCAAATAACATCTGGAAAGTCATCATCTAGCCAGCTTTGTTATTGCCCCAGTTCCCTTCCTTTTTTGAAATCAACAGCATGTAATCAAGGAGAGTTCAGCAGCAAAGATGTGGTGCTCTATGCTAATAAAGCAAATACAGGCCTTCCCTAAAAAAAAATGAAGGTATTGTTCATTACAGTATGTAGCAAATACAACCAAGTCTTTTAAGTGCTTGTAACAATGGGGAAATTAGCCTTTAAGGTATCACAACATTATTTTGGTTTTATTGAAATGAACTAATATGGCAAACTTTCAGAAAATTGCTCCAATATTCACTTTTTTATTTCTATTATTTTTTAATACACTCATCATATTCAAAGTAGAAGAAACAAAAGAAATGTTCATTGTATTTGGCAAAATGAATGAGTAAAAGCAATGAACTTGCTTTAAATATATTTTAAATTAATACCAACTAAATAAAATATATTTTAGGCCAAACTAGTTGACAAATTGAAGTCCAAGTCTCTTGCACCTTGAATTTGTTTTAAAGTGGACTGTAGTTGCGATGATGCAGAAAAGAAACCATGTGTTCTCTCCTGTCTCCTCCTCAAGCTAAATTCCTCCCAAAGTGCAGATTTACATTTCAACAATGCCCAGTTAGGATGTTAGTTAGCAATTATGGTAATTATGGGGATTGATGCCTAGCACATCTAGAGGGTACCAATTTAGTAAAGGCTTTATGAAGGTCATGAGTCACACTGCAATAGAGCTTTTAAAAAATGTAATCCAGTAGGAGATCTGATCCAAGGTCATCAATATCTCATTTGAAATGGCTACTTATTGGTGGTAAATGCACTTACAATTAGAATGTGTGGAAATTGCTTTATGATTTTTTTTTCTTTACAGGAAATTTCTTATTTTATTTTTTATGAAGATGTTCAAGATGAGTGACCACTGTCATCTTACCGTCCATGCATAATAAGCTGCAATGACACCTAAATTCTATCATTTGTGCTTCATAACATTATTGCACAAATGATAGAATTATCTAATAGCTGTTTTTACTGTCATAAAAACACAGGATTTCCACCAGGGCAACTTCAAGCAAAGCACAATAAATACAGCTTCCCATTCTCAGCCCAACAAGAGTACCTGTTTCTGTAAGGGCAGAGACATTCCTTACAAAGTCCTTGACTGGCATCTCGAAAGTATCCTGCTTTACAGCGCTCACAGTTTTCTCCAGCAGTATTATGTTGACAGTTCTTTTTTAAAAAAATATATATAGAAACCAGAAGGTTAGCAGTGGTCTTGTTTTTCAAGTTTATTATTAATACCAATGTGAGAAAATGACAATTGATATGCTCCAAGCCACCAAATATTTATCTTATTGCAAGACTGAACAAATAAATTAGACCAGTTAGTGTCTGGCTAAAGGGTGTGCATACAATTGTTTCCTGCTTAGTTGCAGAAGTAATGGCATAATGTTAATTACAGAGAGAGTCACACATTATTAATTTAAAGTAGCAGGTGTTTCACAATTAAGATACTCTTGGTCGGAAGTGATTTAGCAGTTATAATAAAGTTTACTTTCACCTAGCTTGTAGGTTCTCTTAATAAATAAATTAGTCTGATACTTTGATCATCATCTTAGCTTGCATAGATTCATCGCTTAAAGCAATGGGGGTATAGCTCACCAGTAAAAGACCAATTGGTCTCATGAGGTTTAAATATTCTTACATTTATACAGACTGATCTATGTAACTTGTTGATACGTCTTTTTATTTATTTGTATCCCATCTGCATTATTTTTACAAATAACTCAAGGTGGTGAACATATCCAGCACACCTCCTATTTTCCCCCACAACAACAATCCTGTGAAGTGGGTTGTGAGACACTGACTGGCCAAAGTCACCCAGCTGGCTTTCATGGTTAAAGTGGGACTTGAAGTCATTATCTCCCATTTTCTTCCAGTGCCTTAACTATTAGACCAAACTAGCTCTTATATTATAGCTTAGAACAGGGGTGTCAAACTGCCACCCCGCGGGCCAGATGCGTCATGCAGAAACCGCACCCACCCCATTGCCAGCAACGGAAAAAAAGTCACGATACATTGCGACATGTCATTTGATGTTGCGAGTTTGACACTCCTGGCTTAGAAGGACTGGAAAAATGAAAAGCTGCTCCACCAGCATGGAAATTAAAACTTACTACAGTATTAATCATCAGTCCTATTCTCCTGGCATTAATATAATTCCTCTGTCATAATACACCAGTATTAGGCACTAGGCAGCAAGGAACTTTATGGTGTTTAAAACTATATGGCTCCCTATCTTCTGGATCCATGTGTTTTCCAGCCATATGAACAGTTCTTAGTCTACATGCTACTAGTTGATAAAATTATTTATTTGTGATCCTAAATTTATTATTGCTTTTTATCTAGAGGAACATATAATAACACCTTATAAATTATTTTAAAATCTCATTCAGTATTGTATTTCTGAATGGAAAGGAAGACTAATGCCTCCTTAAGTAATACCAGCTGCCTGCAATTAGTGCAGGTTCGCATCCCACCAGGCTCAAGGTTGACTCAGCCTTCCATCCTTCCGAGGTAGGTAAAATGAGGACCCAGATTGTTGGGGGCAATTAAGCTGACTTTGTAATAATGCCGTTTGGGGGGGGGGGCGAAAGCCCTAATAAGCAGGCATATACATAGAATGAAGGCTACTGCTAAGCTTGTAAGCCGCCCTGAGTCTTCGGAGAAGGGCGGGATATAAATGGAATTAAAATTTAAAAAAAATTAACAATGCTAACTAGCTATCCAAATAGAATGCCTGCTATAAAAATTGATTGCAAATATGATATTTGTCTAATATGCAGTATAAATAACCATTGGGGCTACCAAATCTGGATTGCAAAATAAAAAACAGACAACTACTAGATCACTACTCTATGCTAACATTTAGGAGTCATGTGGACTTGTGCCACGCAATCTGGTAGCTCTGATGGGCATTAACGATAATTAGAACAAGACTGAAAAAGTTAATATTTAGAAAATTCTTGTCTTAAGGCAATGTACACTATCTAGCTCTTGCTGGTTGTATTTGCTTGTTATAGCCTGTTCCTTAATTGAAATGCCTTATGATTCACACCTATTTGGAACAGGCTGATTTGGCGAACAGCTCCTACATTTAAACTCAAAAGGGTTTGTCAAAAACAAAGTAAAAAAAGTATTGTGCAATGTCAAAGAACTCTGTGCAGGCAATGAATAATGAGTAAGTACGAGCAAAAAAAATGTGGGCAAAGAAAGAGGCTAGGCTGTAAATGTATTTACTTAAGAAAAAAGAACTTAAGAATATTTTTTCAGTATAGTATACTATAGAGAAAAAGGCAATGAAATGTTTTACAAGTCTAATATGCAAAAAAAAAGCAAGCCTTAGAACTTTTATTCAAAAAGTATTGCTCCTTTATACATATTTGCTTTGATTAACTAATTTCAAAAGGAAACCGCCATTACTGTGTAAAGATCACATGTCTGGGTAGATTAACTTTAAAGTTCCTTTACCTGTGCTTATAAATAAATCCTGCTAATTTTTACTCTTTGGTGAGAACTGCTATTACATTCCATGGCTGCATATTATGACTCCAGTTTAATGAGCAAAACAAGTAAAATGAAACAAGTTTTAAAGCTGGCTTAACATCCTGGTTTATTTCATTGTTCATTGCTCAGATATATCATGAAACATAACTCTTCACAGGAAGAAAAGAGTGAAGTGATCTAGCATCTGATCATATCTCAGCTTGTAAGCTAAGTTAACTGTGCGCAAGTGCAACCTTGGTAACTTGTTGAAAGAGGAAAAAAATATGAAGTGCATGCAAGCACAGCAAGTGAAGATAATTCATGCTTCAAAGCTAACAAAGTTCTGTGGACATTTTTGCTGTAATAGATATGTCAGTTTTTACTGTACCTCAAAGACACTTCTATTTTTGCAGGCACAAGCAGTTTCTCTCAAAGTTATTACTGGCCTGAAGCAAAAGAAATTAATAAGAGCACCTGCAGCAACATTTGTTATAAATACTTACAATACAAATTCCAGAACCATCCAGGCATTTATCTGAATTTCCATTACAATTGCACAGAACACACCTTCCTGTAAATAGACCCACACTCTCACGATAGAATCCTGGACTGCATTCCTAGTGCATAGAGAAGAAAGGAAAAGTTGAATAGTGATTTCAGAAGATTAGAAAATTAATTGTTTTAAAGTAGATATTGGAAGGTAGAAGAAATTTAATTATGGTACAGGATCACTGACATATTAGTACATATTACATAATGAAGCTGGACAAGTCACAATAAATTACAATATCTTGGCTTAATAAGATAAGATAATGAGACTTTTTCTGGTTTTGCATACAAATTCTGCCTTCTTTTCTTCATCCAAGCTGGCGAACAAGTCACGAAAACTTCTAGTTTCTACAACAGGGGCATGCTAGCAACCAGCCCCATCTGCAGGATGCAGGCAGTATACAAAACCATGCCCCCTCTGGTCCGCGGAAGAAACTCTCTCCACGTAACCAGTCCCTGGTGCCCAAAAGGTTGGGGACCTCTGTTCTACAATGTCCCTTTTCATCCAGTTGTTAACCATAACCACTGGACAATTCAGGCTATTAAGCAAATCTTGCAAAGAACTGTAGTCAGTGGAAGACTTTTTAGTTTGCTTGATTGCTCCCAGGAAGGGATCGTATGCATAGCCAAAGCTTATTTAACCTCTACTTATTATATAAGATATGATTGAACACAAGTAATATCAATTTCAAAGTCCATGAATTACCTGAACACTGAAAAAGTAATTGTACATATTAAGGTTTGTAAAAAAATATTTTATGAATTCTATTACTACATTGATGATTTGATAGCATACTGTATATTTCATTTGCTATTCAGAATACTCTGAGATATATGTGCACCATTTATTAATATCTTTCAAGCATACAGCAATTAATTTCCAAAGTATTGCTATGATGGCAGTGTATTGATTACTATGTTGGACTGAAAAACTTTGGAGAAAATTGTAGACCGTATTTTTCAGCTTGTGGAAAAAAGATGGATGGAAATAATAATAATGCAAATCCAGCCTAAACTGGTGGACAGTGCATTGAACCATATTAAATACTACATGAATCCATGTTCTCTCTGTTCATACATACATGGGAGAAAGACCTCAGTGTCACCTCCCATTGGACTTGTCTTTGACCTCTGTCTGATTATGGGATTTAACTAAAGTGCCAAAGGTTGCAGACCACTGGGCTGATTGCCCCAGAGAAAGATAGGCCATTCACACACACACACACACACACACACACACACACACACACACCCCTTAGTCATCTGACGCAAGAATGCCACATTCATTAATTAAAATATCTTTGATAACTTATACATTATAATCTAGTAATAATTTCTAAAACTAAATGTCTTTCATAAATTGAATGAAAACTAGATTATTCTCATCAAAAAAGGCAAGATACTACCTCTAACACATAGCAGATTCATGTATTTTCTTTGCAGCCTCTTCCTTGCCTATAATACAAGTGTCTAAGGCAGTTTAGTAGGCAACTGGATACTAAAGAAAGCGATAAAGCTGTGTAGGAGACAATTTTAAAGGGAAAGCTGCAGGAAAAACAGTTATTAAGAACCCCTCCTTTCAACATCTCTGCTGCAAACCATCTCCACTGAAATAATTCACCAATTATATATTCCTATTGGAGTTTAATTAATTTATTATTTATTTATTTTATTTTAATCCCATTTATATCCCGCCCTTCTCCGAAGACTCAGGGCGGCTTACAATCTAAGCACAAATCAAATGTGCTTAGCAATAGCCTTCATTGTATGTATATGCCTGCTTATTAGGGCTTTCGGGGGGGCCCCCAAGCGGCATTAATACAAAGTCAGCTTATTGCCCCCAACAATCTGGGTCCTCATTTTACCTACCTCGGAAGGATGGAAGGCTGAGTCAACCTTGAGAGCCTGGTGGAATGCGAACCTGCAATAATTGCAGGCAGCTGGTGTTACTTAAGGAGGCATTAGCCCACTGCTCCACCAAGGCTCTTGAAATTAATGTGTTGACATGTAATATATACTTCCATCTTTACAAACCATTATGTAGAAAATCACATAATGAATTAGTTGAGCAATGGAATATACTTACAAATGTACCTATTTACATGTGGGAACTTATGCAAAAACAGATCTTAAAGATTACCTTGAATATTAGTGAAACTCTTTGATTAAAAAATAATTAATCCTTCTAGTATAATGAGACTTCCACTAGTAACTGATTAGATCATATTAACCTTGTGCATTAATTTAATGGTACATTAAACATTTAGTAACATGCTTAATGAATGGAATTTATGGGTATAAATACGGTATAATAAAGCAGTGGTAAGTCTAAGGCTAGCCAGATATTTCTTAAACGCAAATCCCAACAGCCTCATCCAATATGCTCAATGATCCTAGAAGCTGCAGTTCAGGAGCATTTGGAGATCCACAAATGTTTACTGGTATTCATCAATCAATGCTAAATTCAATAGAGAGTGAATGTGATTCATTTAATAGTTGCAAAAAGGATTAGATCTAATATTTGTCTAAAAGCCATTTCCCTCTTGGCCCAGATTGACTGGATTCACCTATCTCAAGACATAATCCACCACTGGATTGTTAGGTGTTCCATTATACGATGACAAAATCAAACCAATCATGTTTTGGCTTAACCCAATGACCACTTAACACTGAACAAAGTTATATGAAATAATCCAAATTCCCAATTTGTAAATATTGGGCTAATGAACTCCCTTACAAGATACAATAACATTACAAAGCTTTTGCAAATTAGTAATTCTCTGCGCATCAGTGTGCTAGGCATTTATGCTGGCAAAGCCAGTACAATGGACATTTAATATGAAGGTCATTGCAAAGATATTTGGCTAAATTATCAATAAAGACAAAGGAAACTGCTAGGGACAATTAAATAGGAATTAGTCATTTTAAACTGAGTGGTCAAGTTTTTGGTGTGAAATTGGCAAAAAAAAGCTATTTAAAGCCTTAAAAACATTATTTTTCATAATATAATATAACATAATAGGAGCTGTCTTTTTAAACAGATTTCTTAGGTATTGAACTTGTTATGTGTAGCAAAGCGCCACACCCAACTGAATAGTAACATGTTTGCAGTCCGCATTTCAACCCCACAGGGGGAAAAAAATGGCTTTTTGTTTTTCATATGTTTGGAACAAGAATTACAATCTTCAGTACAAAAGGAAGCAAACTAACCATTTACTGACCTCCTCCACCAGTAGAGTCCAGTGTAGATTATGGCTATCAAGAAAAGAATCAGTTTGGCCCCAAGGGTCTACTTAACATGCTTTCATGTCAGGATTTTTTTAAAAAAATTCAGAACGAAACTATAGGTGGGGTGAGAGTAGAGAAAGAGAAGCGTGGTTACCTGTCTTGGTTTAAAATCCCAGTGACCTTGTTGCTGTTGCCCTCGGCCAGAGAGCTGTGGAAATGCTATCCTCTGTTGCGAAACATGTCCCAGACAGACCCTCAGGCTTATGCAGAAGGCCAGCCACCCAAGGCTGCCCAGCTTCCATCCTGCAGCCCTCATTTTGCTGAGCCTGAAGCTGAGCTGCTGCCTTGCACAGCACTTGTTATTATACAGCACTTTCCCCTTATGCTACTTCGTATTGTTCTCCTCTTGGCTCTATCCGTATGCCAGGCTCTGCTCCTCCTTTAAACTTTGTACGTGAGTCAGGTTGTGCAATATAGGGCAATGCCTGATGTTAATGACCACATTGCAATTTCTGAAAATGAGCGTATCACTGAATTAAGGTGTGGCAGGCATCACCTTTTCCCTCCCGAACATAGTGAGACAGTACTAGACGATGAAGCAGCTTGCAAATCACAGGCTGAGTAATTCTGAGGAAATATGTTGAGAGGGTGTGTTCCTTCCTGGAGTGCATCTAAGTCTAGCTTTTGGCTATGTATTTTCACTAGGCTAGAGAAAACAAACCCACAGACCTGACAAGGTGCGCTTAGGGAATAAAGAAAGCCACGAGAAGGGTTTAAATGCTTGATCGGTTGAATATTTTATATCACAGATTATAAAATCACTTAAAAATAAAACTGAAAATGTTTTCAAAATGACTTTCAACCAGCCCAGTGTTATAACTTGAGCAGAAAACTGAGACGGGTACAGGCTAATCTTGAAAATATTTGCTTTGCATAAGTTTACAATGCTGCCAAAACAGTAGTGAAATAATATCGAAAAATAAGCAGGGTAATCAGAAAGGTAGATTGGCATAGCTCCATAGAAGAAGCTGTATAGAAAGCTGCAGAGGGTGCAGCTTTTTTCACTCTAACCTGACAAACTGCATCTTAAATGTTAGCGGCCTATAAAAATAAGGAAAGTCTTGTGCATTTAGCATCCTTTAATAATTTACAGAGATTTATACACTATGATTAAGCAAATCTTAGTTTAGAGTTATACATCAACTGGGTTACATTATGTTGGTCTTACATTTTATTTTATTTATCTATTCTTTGTACATTTGCTTACCTTGGTTTTTTACCACATCTTTGAATAAATGTATTTTCTACATGAGCTTATGTGGATGCATTACAGTTTTTCACTGAACTGCTAAGACGGTTCAAAATAGGTTTCTGCTGCACTTTTAAGTCAAAGCATTGTGAATAATCCTTTCTTTTTGCTAGAGCCAAATCAATATTGTTATTCTGGGCAATGTCTCATGGGTGATGCAGAACAAAAAGAAAGACAATTCCTACCTGACATGAATCACCCATATATTCAGGAGGGCAGGAACACGTCTCTACAGCATAAGCGATATTACCATTTCCTGTACTGGTGGCTTCTTCCAGACCAACATCGCCCAAGGTTAACCGCTGAGTTTCTGTGAAGTAAAGACCTCTGATTTGTAATCCATTAAGTCTAGACAGGACCATCATCAGCTCCTCTCGAGATACTAAGTTATTGCTGCTGGTATGCCTGAAGTTCCCCTGCACATTCAAGATACAAATGAAATTTTGGTCTGGAATACACTGCAATAATCTCCTACAGCACAGGAAAAAAGGGACATCAATTTTCAAAGAAAGACATCATGAAAATCAGATGCTGGAAGACTAGGGGGAAAAGTTGCTAGCAAATAATTGTATCAACAAAGAACTAAAATCAGGCAAGAGATAATTAAAAGAATGATATGGAAGGTAGAATCAGTATGTACAATCAACAAATAATAACAGAAAATTGGGAGCAAAATATACACAGTATATATACAGTATATTGAAAATGTTCTGTTGTCAAGCGGCAAGAGCTCTTTGTTTATGCCAGGGGTCTTCAAACTTGGCCCTTTTATGACTTGTGGACTTCAACTCCCAGAATTCCTCAGCCAGCGTGCCCTTTTATGACTTGTGGACTTCAACTCCCAGAATTCCTCAACCAGCGTGCCTGGCTGAGGAATTCTGGAAGTTGAAGTCCACAAGTCATAAAAGGGCCAAGTTTGAAGACCCTTGGTTTATGCAAACCAATTGGAGATATATATGTCAACACAAACATCTTGATTTTACTTCAGAAAACAAGGGGAGGGGGGGATCCACCTGCTCCCACTGGGATATAAACAATTGAAGATCGGTTCCCTATATTATAACAATCTATTCAGGAGGGAACCAGCATGTGGGATGTAGTGGCCAAGCTGGTCTTTTCCAAAGAGAGGTATAGTTGATCATTTACAATTGGAAATAGGCAGGGCTTTTTTTGTCATAGAACGCTCAGAACGGAGTTCCGGCACCTTTTTTGGATGGAACCTTGTAGAGTAGACAAGGCAGGTTGTATGACATGTGTGAGTTCCGGCACCTTTTTCTTTTACAAAAAAAGCACCGGAAATAGGTGTTCCTTGCTACTCTGCTATCCTGAGGACTTCCTTGCTACTCTGCTATCCAAGTCTCTTTAAATCTCTGCTCACAAACCTGGAAACCTGGTTGGAAGAACCTAGTCCTGATGACATTATACAGTTTGCTTAGTACAGTTTTTGCCCTAGATCAAATCTCCCAGGAAATATAGTATATATTGCCATTAAGTAGGAGAAAAGAGGCAGAAGGAAAATTGTTGGGAGTCTTCCTTGCCTTGACTGGTAAACTGGCCTAAGAATGGGACACAAACTGCTATTTCTGTCATACCATAATCTCCCCCTTCTCAGCACCTTCCACAATTGTCTCATCTACTCATATCTCTCCTGCACCAATATATCCTCCAAAAGATGAAAAGACATAAACCCCTCCCACTCTAAGATAATAATCCACTCACACATTCACCCATCACTAAATTCTCAAAAAATTCTTTCTCTAATTAACTGATCAAGCTTCTGCCCTGGAAGATAATGTTCTTTAAGAGAAACATTTTTGGCATCTTATTAGGTTACTATCATATCAGTCAGAGAGAATCAAATAAGTTGGGTATATGAAGGGAAGAACTGTTGGAAAATAAAACCATATATAATCTTTCATTTCCAACATATTAAAATATTAGATAGTATGATGCTATGCATATATTGTCCACAGGTTCCATTCTTATTCATTTTGAATAGCAAACTGCATTAAATGCTATTCATTCCCACTTATACTACAATAAAAGGCATTTGTTAGACCATTTCTAGGGTGCTTTGGAGCAAGATTCAATTCCTATCTTCAGTTCTAATGTTTAACTCAGCCTCATACATCAAAATGTCAGTTTGGAATGGCCTCAATCTTCAAGTACATCTGTAATTGAAGGTTGATGCCAAATATCTTTATTTTTCAAGTCTAAACATGAATCAGCCAAGAACTCCGCTTGACTATTCAGGTAACCAGTACAAGTAGTTGCTTAACTGCAAGGCAGCACATTATTGTACCATATTGCAAAATTATTGAATGCCAGAATAATCTGATGCTGCTCTTCTGTTTTGAAGGAAGAAATGTATCCACATAAGTAACCAAGCAAACCTATCTTTACAATCTAGCTCCTGGCAATATTCCCCTGAAAGTCTTCTGGCATGAGAAGTTCTGTGGTAGCACAACAGGCATATTTTTGTAAATAGATAAAGCACTGGATATATATAGTGTCTCTAAAATCTTCGATTAATTACAATATAGAAGCAAAGCAAATGGAAGGAAAAGGACTCAAGCCAGTATGCAGCACAGCTGGTAATCCTCCACCAGAGTCCCAAAGACCCACTGAACCCGGGGACGCTGTCCCTCTTGCCAAATGCTGATTAAAAATGCTGTTCTCCCTTCCAAGTATAAACTTGCTATCTTCTGTAGCACATGAAAACTAATCTTGGGATTCACACCGCTGGTTTTTTCCCACTGAGAAAATATAATACTAATAATAATAATAATAATAATAATAATAATAATAATAATAATAATAATAATAATAATAATAAAGTTGGAAGGGACCTTGGAGGTCATCTAGTCCAACCCCCTGCTCAGGCAGGAAACCTTATACCATTTCAGGCAAATGGCTGTCCAGTCTCTTCTTAAAAACCTCCAGTGTTGGAGCATTCACCACCTCTGGAGGCAGGTTGTTCCACTGGTTAATTGTTCTAACTGTCAGGAAGTTTCTCCTTAGTTCTAGGTTGCTTCTCTCCTTGACTAGTTTTCATCCATTGCTTCTTGTCCTGCTTTCAGGTGCTTTGGAGAATAGCTTGACTCCCTCTTCTTTGGGGTAGCCCCTGAGATATTGGAACACTGCTATCTCAATTATTTACTGAATAAGAGGCTCGCTATAAAGATTCATTATGTACCATGTCAAAGAAATATTTACTGCACAATTAATGCATGCTTGTAAGCTTCCCCCCCCCCCAGTAGACAATGGAATATTCAGAAATGCAGAAATTATCCTTAGAGCAGGAACATGTACATTTGCTTTTTCTGTTGTAGATCAAAATAGGCAAAGGTTTGATGATATACCTTATCAGAAGTGAGTTAACATCATTCTTACCTCAACTAATTGAACTGATCCATAATACATTTTGTCTGGCAAAGGATTATTAGGATCTATATAGGATATTTTCATCTCCCTTCCCTGTACAAAAATAGTTCAAATCCAATGTCAGTACAATATTGTACCTATGTACCAAATTAGCATGCTTCCCACAGAGTTAGCATCATTAAAGTTATTAGCTCAAAATCTATATCCCACCATCTTCTTGCCAAATGGATTTATCATGTGATTAAAAATGTGAGCTTTTAAAATTATAGACCAACAGTGTACAAAAAAGTTTGACAGCCACATGAAACAAAATATTGAGACAATATAACTACTTGTATATGAGGTAAATAATTATCACTTTTGAATTTCATCATGCATTGACATCATTATTGACAATTCTTTCTCCCAGCAAATCATGTACCTAAATATCTGCAACTTAGGATAATGCTTTCTGCATGGTTATGGCTACATGTCAAAGGAAATGCATGTAGCTAACAATGTATCAGAAATATTTTTTACTCTTAGTATTGTATTAACTTTAGAAATACTTTCAGTATTAATAAATCTCAACAAACAAGAATAAGGGAATAAGCATAGCATAGTAATTTAGTATTACATCAGTCTGATAGTCACACCTACTAGTAGAAATAATGTGAAGGCCTTGTTTAAATGGAGATGAACCTAGATAGTTTATGGCATGCTGGCTAGAAATTATAACAGGTGCCAATCAATGTATCTGGAAGCTACCAGGCTGGGGAAACTCAAAATTAGAGGAAACTTAGTTCACACATTCATTTCTTTATCGACCATATATGTCCCTCTTCAGCCTGGAGTTGATCTGCATTGATAACTTCTCGTGCATGCTATTTATGAACATGGATCTGCCAGCTTTCTGGAAGACATTAGACCTGTGTCCAAAAATAGCTTAGATGACAGATTGATGGGACAGACAAGGAAAACTGACTAAAGAGGCAGGGGGAATTCATATGGTGCTCTGAGAGAGCTTCTTTCCCCTTCATCTGTGCCAATCCTGCATCTCCTTGATTTGTTACTCTACTATTTCTAGTTTATTTGAAAGAGGTTTACTTGTCTATCATTTGGGTTAAAGGTGAAAACTGGCAGAATTCTGGTCAACACCATCTCAGCTTATAAATATTTCAAAGTACTGCAAAAGAAAGCAATGCCAGCAGCAAGTGGCCATAGTCAACACTACCAAGAGATATCTATGCAGTATGTAAAATGTTATTAAGGTACAGTGGGCAAAATGGCATCACACTAAAATAATTAAAAAAAAAAGAAAAGAAAGTATGGCCTAAATTACTCGTCAGCCAAAGCAACAGAAAGCCTATAATCCACTAATTTTGACAGAACCATCAACTAAGCTCTATCAGTTAAAATCAACAGGCAGTCTACTGTATTCTTTCTACAGAGTCTATTGTCTTTTGAAAGACTGTGGAACATGTCTTTAAAAACAAGTCTAGTGGTCTTCAAGAAAGCCACCATTCCAATGTGTATTATTTTGGGGAAAGTTTGTAATTTATTTATTAGTTTAATGCTGGGAAACGGAGAAGGAAAGAGAAGAAACAACTTAGATAGTATCAATTACAGTAGTGGTGGGTGCACTGATGAAAGACTTGAAAGACCAGGACAGTCTTTCATCAAAGGACAGATTGTCATGGTGGCACATAACCAATTGATTAATGCATTTAAATAACCTGGATAATGTCTTCCCAGCACTTGGTTAACAGCACTAGGCTTACATGTGCCTCCACAGAAACTCCATGACCAGTTTCTATTACAGCCCTACTAAAAAGCCTATGGAGAGCAGCGCCAATGTAAGGAAGAAAACATGAATAGCATTAACTAGTCTATAGGAATTTATCAAATACTAGCCCTAACCACAGGGCTATCATAATCAAGATCATTAATGGGGCATCAGAAATTATAAATATGCCAAGACCTATGGTCAAAGAAACCAGAAAAACTAGGATAAAGAACACAGTTTGACTGCTACTATAGTGGGTTGATGAGAAAAAGCACATATCATGAGTCCATGTCCTCTAAAAATGGTTAGTAAGGCATTTTCATGACAAGTAACAGAACTTAAAGAACAAGAGTCATCAAAATGGCATATTTAAATAAAGACCTCTCAAACTTCCATATTTTCACATTGTGGCTGTGCAGTAAGCACCACATAAGCACAGAAAATGTGCTGATAAAGGATAAACATTTTTTAAAGCTAAGATGATGCATTCATGTTTATATATATAATATATATATATATATATATATATATATATATATATATATATATATATATATATATATATATATATATATATATATATATATATATATATATATATATATATTATTTGACTTACAATTAGCTGTATATCTGGTCTTTTTTCCAGGAGAGCCATGCCTTCACTAGGTAAGCCAAAGGATTTCAGCTGATAGCTTAAATATCCTCCATATGAAGAAAGCTAAGTAACAAATTACAGGAAATATAGAAATTGGATTTTATACTTTAAGATAATTCTGATATTTAGTCTTCACAATATCTTCAACTGCATTTCCAATATTGGTACAGAGAAGTCAAGAATGTAAAAAAACCTTTGTCATTAAAAGGCTTTTTACTGATGTATCAGATTGTCATTTGCTAGAAACTTACTTTGCCTGAATTTACTTTGTTCTAAATGATACTATGACTTGCTTGGTTTTGGCTTTGCATGTTATATGAATCCAGCTACTATAATTCATAAACTATACTTTACAGTCTGCCACACGGGAGCCCAGTCTGTATTTGGCTATTATAATAGAATAAAAAAGATAAGAGAAAATAGTGTTTAGAGCTGATAATGGGAGAATTTTAACAGATATTACAGAAAGGATCATATACCTTATTCCCCAAGTAAGATGATGGTGCCACCCAATATAAATTGTGTAGAAAGGGGGGTAATTCCTGGACATCAGCAACAACACTGTTGCTAATAGGATTGAAAGTTGTAGGAATCCTCATGGCATTACCCACTGCCTCCAGATGCCAGTTTCTCATGTCGGTGGACTAACAATAAAACAGAGGAGATACACAAAGTTTTGTTTTAAAGTAAGGTTTTTGCACAACACAAAAGTTAATTTGCAAGATGGAGTGGTATCTGGTAGAAACTTTTTCTTCTTTGGCTTGTATGAGAAGGTTTTCTGATTCCTACCACCAACAAAACCTGTATGATTTTCTTGCCATTACAAAATATTGGCTGTGTAAAAATTACCTATGGGGATCTGCTTCCAACATCACAGTAACAGTAACAAAATTGTCCACTCATCAATACCCAATCAGTATCATAAGGCAGTGGCACAGAGCATACTAATCAGTCACATAATACATTTCACTAACTCCTTCTGTAGGTTACCCAGCAACATGGAGTAAATGCTGGAAAGCCAACTGCCCTGCTTCAGAAGTGAGGTGCTTTTCTGGAGAAGCAGGAAAATTTCCAGAGAGACATTGGTCTCTGGGACAAGAAATGCATTTTGGGCATTGCAACTGTGACATATGTTAACACTTCTGCTCATGGCAAACAAACAAGGCAACCTGTCTTTGCAAAAAAAACTGCTGAAAGCTAAAGAAAAAAACAATAGCTTTAAACTCAACAGGATGGAAATGACTTTATAATATAAGGAACAGCAATGACATAAAGACACAGGAAAGGGGAAAATGCATCTTAATGTCTTCAGAACAAAGAGAGAAAACAAAACAGTATTAATGACCACTAAATGTCTTTCTGTCATGCTTTTTTTAAAGATTAAAAGTAATGCTCTTAGCATGAACAGATTTGGGACCTGGAAAGCCACCACTGATTTGTGTGCAGCCAGTTCAATCCCCTGGCCACCCTACAGTCAGAGGTCTGCTGCTCATTTCAGTCTCAATCACATCACTGCTTTTAACTTACAAAGCAAAACTCCAATCACATATATTCATCTATCTGATCCAGTAGTCTCCTCCAAAGAATATATATACGTGCGTGTGTGTGTGTGTGTGTGTGTGTGTGTGTGTAGCATTGCATACCTTGATTCTACGTTTATTTGTACTGTGGCAAATATCAGTTGCTCCAAAACAAAAGCAAGAAGTACAACCTTCGGGATTAGCAGGGTCCAGATAAAACGATCCTGAACGGCACATGTCACATTGCACCCCTTCAACATTCTCCTATAAGTCATTTGGAATAAGTCATTAAATGTTTCCACTTAAAACTTTGCAGTTAATATATACAGAGAAAAACAGCTGTCAATTTTCAAGACAGTCCATGGTCTTTCAATACTCAATAGCATAGATGTTACTAAAATGATCTCTTTCGTCAGGAAAATGTTTGTCTGTTCAGTACGTAACAGCCATTGCCACCACCATTATGCAGTTATCAGTTTAAATAAAGGGCCTTCCAGACAGGCATCTCTGAAGTCTGTTGACACAAATTTTATTTCTGTGTGACTTAAATGATTCACGCTGAATGCACCTAATATTCTTGATCAAATCATAAGAAACCAAAAATCTGTTTCTGATCTGCACTAATAAATGCATCTATTCTTTTCTGTTTCCATATTATCCTACCGTTATTTTTTTTAAAAAAAAACCTACAGATTTGCATATAAATAAGCCCTTCTAATATATTTCTCCTGAGACATATTTATAAGTACATTCTCAAATGCTTTTTGAACTGAGAACTCTGAAATATTAGGAAGGTTGGTAATTACATTCTTCTCTTCACTTTAGTTCAAAAAGGACTGATCATTCAATTAATGAGAAAATTTAAAAAATCCAAAGCCTTCCTGCATTCCTAGTAAAAAATATAGACTATAAAGACTGTTGCGAAGAAGCCTGCCCACCTCACATATTCAATAAGCGCACAACACAGAGCATTAATAATACCGCAGCAATTGTGTCCATGTGCACTTCAGCATTTTGCTTTGATTCTGATCGTATTGCAACAGTTACAGGAATCTGAATGGAAAATAAATTGTCTTGCACTGGTATTATACATAGTTGAGGAATTTGATCAGTAGAGGAAGAAAATTGATGCTGCATTCATCAAGAGCCTTTTTGATTTAAAAAGTGGACTGGGTATGTTGATAAGGAGAAATAAATATGGTGCTGACTGATGCCCAATCATTAATCCTATTACTAACTACCAATTAAGTACTATTCATTGCAACTCTTGGAAAGTTTTTCTGGAAATATTATCACATTTTGACAATAGTTAGGGCATCAAGTGAACAATTCATATATTCCAGAAATGTTATTAAAATGTGAGATCACAGCTAAATAATATTGATTGGCCAGTTCCCAAAAACCTAATTCCACACTCAGTGAGCCCCCATTCATATCTAGAATGAACAATGCAACATATTTTCCTTTATTCAATTCACAAAATAGGTTAGGCAAGACACATACACTGCTGGAAAAACAGAGGTGTATGATCTCGTCAATAACTCTAGGGGACTTCCTAGCAATATTTTGTTTACAATAACAGAGAATCTATAAATAAACCCATTCAACCTTTTCTTAATAGTTCTTCCACATTCCTACTAAATGCAGTTGAAGAACTGAGATGCAGTCTGTACTCAAAAATCAACCATATTCTCATCCGTGTCACCTAATTATAGATCTATACAATATACTACACTAAAACTTCTAGAGACAAATGTCTAGGTATATTATTTTTAAAAATAATTATGAGAATGAGTATGTTTACAATTGAATAAGAAGGTGCACATAAAATAATCACACAAACTTTGAAATGTCAAAGCATCTGACCTTACAGAGGCAAACTCCTGTTTGTGGGTTGCAGATGTCTGGTTCCGTTCCTCCTCTGTTACATTTACAAGGTTTGCAGTGGGGAAAGCCATAAGAACCAGGAGCACAATGATCACACCGCCGCCCTGCTATTCCTGAGCGACATCTTGAACAACAAAACAAAGGCCGAAATTTACTTCTGAAAAAGGTTCCCCCCCCCCAGGAGATGTGATTGGTGCATAGGACAGATTTTATTAAAGTATTAAAGTAGTAGAGTTGTAGATGCAGGGTTAGATTTATGCCTGTAAAAAATAAACCTGCCCTAGATGTTGAGTGGATATCCATTCCTTAAAAACCTCTTGCTAAGCATGACATTTTGCATTTCTTTTCTAGTGGCTAGCAAATTTCCTTTTATTTTCTATGCCCCAAACTAAAAACAGATATGATGCTAGAGATCTCTGATTTATCATTTGTGTATTGTATCAAAAGACTTAAAAGGAATCATTCTAAATCATTTGAAAGTGAGAAGCAGAAAGGTATACTGGATGATAAGTTTTGATGCAACAAAAATAAAATATTATAACTTGGGAACATAAAGTTTGTGGAACTAACTTAACATTGATTTAGGTATTACATCATCATGTAGCCTGGAAAATGACATTGGAATATATAGGTACAACACTCCTTTTCCAAATACATTTTCTCAGAGAAAAATCAATTGTCAGCTTAGCCATAAAACATTCAGAAAGATCAAGAATGTTGAAGGGATAAGGAAAAATACTAGAAGGGCTCTGGAAACCAAGGATAGTTTAAGATAAACCCCATAGATCAGGGGTCTTCAAACTTGGCCCTTTTATGACTTGTGGACTTCAACTCCCAGATTTCCTCAGTAGTTGAAGTTCACAAGTCCTAAAAGGGCCAAGTTTGAAGACTACTGCCATGTTGTTGTTGTTGTTAGCTGCGAAGTCGAGTCCGACCCATCGCAACCCTATGGACAACGTTCCTCCAGGCCTTCCTGTCCTCTCCATCTTCTTAAGCTCACACCTACTGCTTCAGTAACTCCATCCAGCCACCTCATTCTCTGTCATCCCCTTCTTCTCTTGCCCTCAATCTTTCCCAGCATTAGGCTCTTCTCCAGTGAGTCTGTCCTTCTCATTAGGTGGCCAAAGTATTTGAGTTTTAGCTTTAGGATCTGGCCTTCTAAAGAGCAGTCAGGGTTGATCTCCTCTAGGACTGACCGGTTTGATCGCCTTGCAGTCCAAGGGACTCGCAGGAGTCTTCCCCAGCACCATAGTTCAAAGGCCTCAATTCTTTGGCGCTCAGCCTTTTTTGTGGTCCAACTTTCACTGCCATACATTGCAACTGGGAAGACCATAGCCTTGACTATACGCACTTTTGTTGGCATGGTGATGTCTCTGCTTTTTAGTGTGCTGTCTAGATTTGCCATGGCTTTCCTCCCGAGAAGCAAGCATATTTTAATTTCTTGGCTACAGTGCCCATCTGCAGTGATCTTGGAGCCCAGGAAAATAAAATCTGTCACTACTTCCATTTTTTCCCCATCTATTAGCTAGGAATTGAGAGGGCTGGATGCCATGATCTTGTTTTTTTTAATGTTGTTTCAAATTATTCATTATGTTTGTAGTTCTGCTCCCATCTCATAGCTTGGCCCTAACTAACTACATATCTAATACCCTGCTATATCCAATCAAATACATTGCTACTGTATCCAATCATATTTATGTTCTACAGTAATTTGCATAAGTACATGGAAGAATTCCCCCTTTTTAGCTCCACTTGGTACCCAGAGTACTGAAATAAGCAATCTGTTGTTCAATAAACAAGTTGTCCTTCCTTTTAAAACAAAACTTTGTCAGATAAAGTTTTTCTATAATTATAAATAATTACTAATTAGTACAAAATAAAAGATTATAAAAAGGTCACTCTCAGCTTTAGGATAAGTGCAATCCAATTCTTTTTATAGTAGGATTTTAGCAATATGCTAAGGCACAGGTATTTTGTTAGTAGAAGAATATATCTAATGCAGTGTTTCTCACTCTTGGCTATTTTAAGATATCTGGACTTCAACTCCCAGAATTCCCCAGCCAGGATTGTGGGGATTCCAGGCGTTGAAGTCCAGACATGTTGAAGTTGCCAAGTTTGAGAAACATTGAGCTATGGTGAATGTATCTAAAGACAGATACATAAGCTAGCTGCATAGCTGAAACAAAATCAGTCCTAACAAAACAGCCTATAAAACATTGTTTGCTGTTCCAATGTTAACCCCTTTCATTTCATGGTATTACCTTGGGAAGTAAAATACTTCTGGTACTTTTCACAATGGAAGGCTCCCTAGCTTTACTATTGGGCTGCCTGGCCAGTAATTAGTCATTGTCCTTAAAAACAGCAGAGCCCATGTTTCATACAGAACATCTCAAGAATTAACTTGGAGTAAATCCTTGGTAAACCACACTCAAAAATCATGTGAAGGAGATGGGACTGAGAATAAGAGATTGATCCAGAGTAAATAATGAACTCCCAAGTCCAATATTTTAACTATAGCATCTTTCTGTGCAAAAACAAAAACAAGATTCATTCCATCATAGAAAAACTTAGTTACCTGCACTGCCCATCAATTTTATTACATTCAGGATTCATAGCACTGATAACTCCTTTGCTTGAGCAATTGCATTTTTCACAGCCAATAAGTGGATGGTATCCAAAGTGCAACCTCACACACACTTCACATCTAGGCTTAACAGTTTGTGGGGGACAAAGACATTTCCCAGTGACATCATCACAAAGACGCCTTCCACAGCTGCAAGCTGGGAACAAGAATACAAATTATTTTCTACTCAAAAAATATTTGAATTACACACATTGTTCTTGTTGGAACAAAAATCCACTAGAACTTATTTTCATCTCATTCCAAAATTCATTTTTAAAAAATGAAAGCTTGATCTGAATATAGGTATGCTCAACAAATAGTAGTCATTTTTATCGAATGCATGGTTCCCCCGCCAATGTTATGTAAATAACATAAAATAGCTGCTTAACATAACTGAGCAAGAAATAATACAGTACATTAGAGATGAATCTCAGGTACTTGATAGTACCTGGATAATTACATCTCAGTTTAAGAAGCTGAGGTATGAATGAATGTTTTCCTCATCCACTCTTTACATCCAAACAAAGCAGGAAGTTTTTAATGAATAACCCAGAGCAAAATCCTTAAATTCAGAATGAAATCAAGAACAAAATAAAATATTCAGTTCTTTGGGCAACATTTCAAAAAGTGGGTAACCTCTCCCCATTTGGAATGGCTACTTACATTTGCAGAATGGAAATCCATAGAAACCTGTCTGACACCTGCTACACTGGCGACCGATGACGTGTGGCCTGCAGTCACATTGCCCCCCCTCGGGGTTGCAAGTAGGGCTGGTGGCACCCTTTCTGTGACAATTGCATGGCAGTGCCCCATCATTAAAAGCAGCCACAAGTGATCGAGCTGAATTTCGACAAAATTCTGAAGAATTGCCAGGACTGTTTAACAGAGGGAGAGATAGAAGGAGAGCACATCTGACTTCCACTATTAAAAAGGCTATGCTCACTTTCATTTACATAGTATGTGTTTATTTAGTATGCCTTTAGCATAATGCATAATCCATCTTTCTTTTTATATATATTCAGTGACTTACACAATGTAAAAACTGTTGCCACCACACTGGCTGATGAAATCTGAAGACCGAATCACACTGTCTTTATGAAGAAGTGGATAGCTGTAGCTATGTGCTGGAACAACCAGGATATGCTCCTTTAAAATGATAAAATTAAATAGCATATTTTAGAAAGCTAAAGTATTGAAGTACAGTTTCCAGACTGTCTCCATGCATTTGAAGGGTATAAAGTGCTTGCATTGCACCTAACTTCTAAAAAGATTTTAAAAAACTTAAAATACTTATTTAATATTTATTTAAAGCAACTTTAATATATAATTATATTAAAAATTTGTATAATTATGAATGGAGGGAATGTCCATTCCTAAACGGGGCTTGCCTTAGTCTCTCTCATTCTTACAGCTCCCTGGCACCCCCTCTTCCCCCCATTGTTAGGAAACCTCTTTCCCAGAGCAAATCTTGAAAGGGGAATGAAATTGCTTGGGAGAAAAAGCAACTTCCAATTTCCCACTGACTTGTGGGAAGCTGGTAGAGAATTTGAGAAACTCTTTCTTTCTTTTTCTTTCTTTCTTTCTTTCTTTCTTTCTTTCTTTCTTTCTTTCTTTCTATTTATTTATTTATTTATTTATTTATTTATTTATTTATTTATTTATTTATTTATTTATTTATCAATCAGCAGGCAGGTAAGTGATTGCTGCCAGGTAGTGGATACAACTTGCAACCATACTCTCCCTTGACTTTCTCTCTGCAAGCTTTCCACAAGCAAAGACTTCGCTAGTGGGAAGGTGGCAGGGAGTGTCAGCAATCACATTACTTCCTTCTGGCTTCCCCATTGACTTATGGGAAACTTTCAGGGAATGTTGAAAATGAGGATCACATGGCTACGGTGACCAGAACATCCACATTGTGATGTTGAAGTGGCAACAACTTTCCCAAATTTCATTCCCACAGGAGTCATGGGTTACAGTTACTTTGGTTTAATAATTCTTGCCCTTTACTTTCCAAAATTGTCCAATTGAAGGTTACAAACAATGAAACAGACACAAAAGTTTTAGTAGTATATACATAGGTCAAACAAAATACAGTTCTGAGCTAGATTTGCAGCTATCACAGTTATTGACATCAAGGTTAGAAACTCTTAATTGCAGTTTTACACATTTGGCAAGATATGGAAGGTTGGTCAAAGCTTTAGCTAACTGTAATTGGATGGTCTCTATCTCAGTTCAAAATTAAGCATATTTTAAACTTACCAATATCATTGTTCTTCCATTAGGAATTTTCATGGTGATTGAGATATCATGTTTAAGGATATCAAATTCAATATGATTTTCTGACATTACCAAACTCCGACATCCAGAAGTATGTGGACAAAATGAAGCATTGTAAGAACCTAGAACAGTTAGATAAGGACACATCTAATCGATGAAAACTCAAATGTCCTAAAAGAAATCTAAAACATTGTTAAGTCTTTGTTACCTGACCAGAGTTGTCCTCCATCCACTGATACTTGCACCGGAAATGTTGGATTTTCTGGCTGGTAAAAATGTATAATGATCACATGTTGGCCTATATGTGGAACTCTCCCATTCAGGGTAATTTGGTTCTATCAACATAAATATGTGGAAATTAATATATTGGTCATCATAAAGTGAACACTAAACATTATGTTTGCACACAAATGTTTCCTTGCTTTAATACTAAAATGAAGTGGAAGACATTTAACTTTAAGGTAAAGGTAAAGGTTCCCCTGCACATGCATGCTAGTCGTTTCCAACTCTAGGGGCCGGTGCTCATCTCCGTTTCAAAGCCGAAGAGCCAGCGCTTGTCCGAGGATGTCTCCGTGGTCATGTGGCCGGCATGACTAGATGCCAAAGGGGCACGGAACGCTGTTACCTTCCCACCGTAGTGGTCCCTATTTTTCTACTTGCATTTTTTACGTGCTTTCGAACTGCTAGGTTGGCAGAAGCTGGGACAAGTAACAGGCGCTCATTCTGTTACGCAGCACTCGGGATTCGACCCGCCAAACAATCTCAGCGTCCTAACCCACTGAGCCACCACGTCCCATTTAACTTTAGACTTTAATAAAAAAAACTTTTTGACCCATTTTTGTTTAAACCCTCTCTTTCCCAGGAAATTACTTACAACTAAAATGGAACACAAATAAATTAACCTGCTTATCAAGTGTGATATTTCAACTGTATGGTGCTTCTGCTATTTTTAGAAACTTCAAATAGTTGCACCTTGTGAAGGAAAAATCATAATAACAATTTACTACTCTTCTTTTTTACAATTCTCTATCAGACTATAGAAGCTCACATTGTAAATAAAAGCAACCTATCAAACACCAATATAGAGCATTCTCAGATTGTTGGTAAAGCTCCATTCTTTGTCCTCTGTCAAACTTCTTCCTTCAACATGGTTAAAAATTTTCCAGAAATTTGATATAATGTGGCTCATAGTAAAATGTTATTATAAACTAAGCAATATTAAATAGTCAATCATCTCCTGGCAGAAGATTATAGTCCTTTTTTCCACTTCCTGAAATTTCAACATGGTGCCCTTTTCTCCTTCTCTTCTTATGGCTCAGTCAGCACTGTTAAGAAGTGAGAGGTCCAGCCTATGGCCGATTTTTTGTGATGTGTCGCATGACTCAGTACTCTCTCCACTCCTGTTTAACATCTACATGAAGCTGGTGACTGAGATCATTCACCATCAGAGGTTGAGGTATCATCTCCACCGCAGTGATCCAAGTAATGTTGTTGCTGCCCTCTCTTGATGCATAGAAACTGTGGGGGGCCTGGATAGAGGACAACAGACTTTGGCTGAGCCCTAGCAAGTCTGAATGGCTTTGGATGCATGGAGCTTCAAGATTCAGGACTTTAACTACCTTAATTCTGGATGGGGTTGCACTACCCCAGACAGACCCTATTTGCAACTTAGGAGATGCAATTTCTGCTCGCAGAGTAGGTGACAGTCACAAACCAACTTTGTGTTGTGCACTAGTTGTGGCCTTTCCTGGATTGGAAGTCCCTACACTCAGTCATTCAAACCCTGGTCATCTCACATTTAGAATATTGCAATGTAGTGTACATGGGGCCACCTTTGAAGGGCATCTGGAAGCTTCAATTAGCACAGAATGGTGGCCTGAGCTGTTCTTGGGGCCCCTAGGGTGGCCCATGTTACCTCACTGCTCTGCGAACTGCATTGATTGCTGATTTGCTTCCAAGTCCAATTCAAGGTGTTGGTATTACCTTTTTTTTATTGAAAAGTTTTAAAATACAGTTTTCCTTTAAAAAACCCCCCTTCCCCCTCCCTACTACCCCCCCTACCTCCCCCAACCTCCCTCCCTCCCCCTCTCCCTCCACCCCCCCTCCCCCCCCGACTTCCCAGAGCTAAATACAAGGTATATATATATAAAAAGGCAATCATAAACAACCATATACTAACAACTATAAATTCTAAAATCCATCACTCTCTAGCTTATATAGGATAAGACACACCTTAACAATATTAAATATTGTTGGTGTTGGTATTACCTTTAAAGCCCTGCATGGCATGGGTCCAGGATACTTGAGGAACCATCTCATCCCAATGGGACTGACCTGCCCCAACCAGACCCCATCAGTCAAGTATTTTCAGCTGGTGGAATCCAAGAGAAGGTCTTCTCTGCTGTGGCTCCTGCTGTTTGGAACCTTCTACCCCGTAAGACGAGATTGGCTCTTACACGTCTGACCTTCCATAAGGTCCTGGAGACTTAGCTCTACCAGATCTACCCTGCACATCCTACTCCTTATCTTCCCATCTTTCAACTATATTTTTTATCTTTGTAACTCCATATTTGTCCATTTTAATGCTGTAAGCTGACCAGATTCACTTCAAAATGAGATGGGCAGCAAATAAATTTAATAAATAAATAAACAGATAAATAAATAAATAAATAAATAAATAAATAAATAAATGCTGACTTTCTAATGATATAAACAGAAAGTCACGAGGTATTCCTCTCCAAAGTCAGGTGACAAAATGGCTAAACTTGATCATATACAAAAATCATAACATCTATAAAAAGAGCCAAATGGAATATGAGCTTCAAGAGTCGTCTGAGCTACTACATCAAGAAGGAACTCTTTACTAGATGTCAGCTTCTTGAAAATCAGTTAAGGGAAGTACCCTTAACTTCAGCTATAGGCCTTCAATTTCATAGCAAGTAAGATTAATATTTACAAACCAATACTTTTTCTACCTTTAATGAAAAAGGTAAATTACCTGTGAGGAAGACAGAGTCACACCATTAGCTGAATGAAAAGAGGATAAAGGAGAACTCAGTGAATCCCCGAAGACCACATGTCTTGACCCTACTACAACTTCACTGTTCCTGCGAGCATCCAAAACTACAGCTTCAAGAGGCTTTTCATATTGCAATGGTATACAGGAGGCACTTCAAAGACAGAAAAAAATGCCAAATAATTGTCAAATATGGCATGCTTTAAAAATGCTCACTCAATAAAATATGCCTCAAAGTATAGACCATGAGGTCAATAACTCTGTTCCCACAACAATCAAACTGCAAACCAGCATAACATTTACCCTAGCATGTTGTGCTAATCCTTGCCACATAGTTAGTTGCAAGTTCAGTGTGCTGTGTGAATCAGGAGAATTGGATTAACTCAAGTTCAGCTGTACAGTCAGCATTTAGGACACACCCAAAAGTTTTTACCGTATGGGGACTTAAATAGCAAAATTATTCTTTGAATGTGAATCCTTTGATAGACAAAATGGCATAATTTACCTATTAAACAAAAGTATCAGCAACATTGGAAAATCTTAAGATTAAATAAGTCTAATTCAATCAATGTTTCATATCTGAAGAGTAATGGAATGACAGCTGCATTGCATGATGGGCATTGTAAATAGTTGCAAACTGCTGAGCAAACTGAGAATATTAAGACTTTTAAGTCTTAAAGTTCACTTCTGAAGAAAGCAAAAGAGAAGGAAGTATTTTACCTTAAACCACGGGTATATGTTGCAATGCAATAAACTTGAGGTTCCACAAAGTCCAGAGAAAAATCCTCAGTTGGAATAATGCAAATTTTGTGCTAGGAAAGAAAGACAATGTGCCTGTTAACTTTTTCCCCATTAACAGGTTAACAGCAGCATTGAAAATGGGGCTGAATATTATTTAAACTTCTATTTATGCTTCTAGAAAAAGTAAAGATAAGAACACTTTCTAGCTAAAAGCTAACATAGTATGTTGAGACTTGTGAGCACAGGACTTTTTGGTGTAAACCAGGGGTCTTCAAACTTGGCCCTTTTATGACTTGTGAACTTCAGCTCCCAGAATTTCTCAGCCAGGCACGCTGGCACAAGTCGTAAAAGGGCCAAGTTTGAAGAACCCCAGTGTAAAGCTTTGCCTACAGTTTTTTTGTAGAAGGATGTGTGAGTGTACTATGAGTGCAGCATGGTGTGTAGAGAGGAACTCATTACATGAGATTAACTTGGCCAACATTTAATCACTGTATTGTCTTAGACAGCTCATTTGCTTTTGTTAAGGAGAGAAGGAAGACACAGAAAGATTGAATTGTCAAATACCCAAAAGGTGGCAGTAAAGATCCTAGAATAAAACTACCATATTTGAACCTTTCAAAGAGAGCAATCTCTAGAGAAGTGATTGTTTTATCTAGTGTACTCTGTGGTTCCAGAAAAACTATTTATACATTTACAACTTGACTTTTTTCTGAGTGCTCAAGGTAGCTCATGTGGGGGCTTCCTCTAGGTAAGCTGAGAGAGAGAATTGGCCCAGAGCTACACAGTAAATTACATGGTCAAGTGAGACTCTGAAACTAATTGCTTCGAGTTTTCTTCTACATTCATAAAAACATGTATATACAATCATATACCTATATACAGGAAGTGCTCGGTTAATGACAGTGACTAGAACCAGCTACCCCATTACTAAGCGTTGCAGTTGAAAAGTATGACAACTTGTCTCTTGTAGGGGGTTGGACTATAAGACATCCAAAGGCTCCTTCCAACTTTGCTATTCTATGTGTCTGCATTGACTTAGGCAATTCCAACAGTTCCATCTGCCATTGTTAGGTAAATCTCACATAGTTGTTAGGTGTGATATCACGTGATCATCATTTATGACTCCTGTCAGTTTCCCCATGGACATGTTGGAAATTGGCAGTAAAGTGTCCAAATGTCAATCACATGACTGTAAGACACTGCCATGGGATAATTGTAACCTAGTTGCCAAGCAACTGAATTACAATCATGTGACCGCAGAGACAATACAACAGCTGCAATGACAACTCCTTATTGTAAGTCCTTATTCAGTATTGTCGCTGAATAAAGACTACCTACAAAGACTACCTGGGCAGATAAAACACAATATTCACACAGTTATATACATTTACATTTATATTTCTCATTGTACGTCTTCTGAATTCAGTCCCTGTAGCAATGCTAACAAGAAGTAAAGATGGAAGGAAAAGAGAAGAGTCTTGGGCTGGAAGTGTAGAAAAGCTGGATTTGGGGTTGGGAGCAGGACCATTGATGGACAGAAGGATATAAAATGAGATGGGCAGGCAGTAAAGGAGGAAAGCTAGAAAGAATCATGACAACTGGGTAAAGCTATAAGACAGACATCAAAGCAGACATGGAGAAAACAGGTTTTATGAGTAGAGAGATGTGGGGAGGATACTTGGAGGTTGCTGCAGCCGTATTCTTGTTATTGTGATTTTATTGCAATTTTGATTTATTAATATTATATGTACTTTATTCTTTATTGTATGCTGCTTTGTTAACTGCTTAGATTCAGCTGTTTTGAATTAGAACAGCATAAAATGTAATGAGCAAACCAACAGAAGGTGACTTGGTCTTTCATGCAGCATTCATGATTTTTTCTATGTATGAATTTAAAAAATGACAACAGCCTTGAGAGTCCTGCTAGATAAGAGGCTATCTAATTCAGTATTCTGCATTCAACAGTGGCCAGCCAGATGCCTTCTAATCCAGGTAAAGGATTTTAGAAGAGGATCTTGGCTTAAATCTTATTGTCTTGGGCTTCAGTCCCGAGTGATAAATATGGAATCTACCCTGAGTCGTAAAAATGAATGCCGAATTGCTGAGAATTTAACTCTTGACACTTTGCAGAATCTAAAAATTCCTTGTGAAACAAGATGATTCCCATACAAGATGATTTTGACTGCATAACAAGATAAAATATAAGCATGCAAAACACTCTGAAGTGATCTAGATGGTTTATAGATAAGAATTCATTAGCATCTTGCAGCAACCTTAATTACGACAAATTAATGACAGAGCATATCACTTAAACAAACAATAAGAATGGATTTTGTCAGAGACCCTAGGGAGCTACTCAATCTGATATATAGAGCAGAAGGATAATTGGTTGAGCTGGAATAAGATAGCATCCTATATATCCTATGTAAAATAGTGGCATATTTTCTTGATATTCTGTTTAGGAAAATATATAAACTTACCAGTAGAAAATCTATAGCTGATGATCTGAGATGTAATGTGGTATCAGCCAAAAGGTCAAAAACTGCAATACGAGCCATATCATCAATCACAACACTACGACAAAGAAAGCTGGAATAGGTTTTAAAAATAGTTAGTAACTAAGTCCTAATATTCTCTAATTCCAAAGAAGTTTTTTGCCTTTTTTCTGCCTTGAACTTCTCGTCTATAAAGCTATCACCAAATGCATGAGCTGCATATCATGTTTAAATTAAACGAAGCCCAGAGTGAATTGAAAAAAACCCACTGCTTTCAATCAATACATGAGTATTACAGATTTCAGTTCACCATTCAGTTTGTTCTTCTATGCCTATGAAATAGCTGGTATCTAAGGGTATCTAAGGGTATCTAAGGGTGGCTCAGTGGGTTAGGACGCTGAGCATGTCGATCAGAAGGTCGGCAGTTTGGCGGGTCGAATCCCGAGTGCCGCGTAACAGAGTGAGCGCCTGTTACTCGTCCCAGCTTCTGCTAACCTAGCAGTTCGAAAGCACGTAAAAATGCAAGTAGAAAAATAGGGACCACTACGGTGGGAAGGTAACAGCGTTCCGTGCGCCTTTGGCGTCTAGTCATGCCGGCCACATGACCACGGAGACATCCTCAGACAAGCGCTGGCTCTTCGGCTTTGAAACGGAGATGAGCACCGGCCCCTAGAGTCAGAAACGACTGGCACGCATGTGCGGGGGAACCTTTACCTTTACCTTAAGGGTATTCTACTAATGCAGGACTTTACAAAACATGACAAAAAAGTGCTAATACAAGATTGATTTGAACAGAGTCACAACCAGGGTGGACAGATTTTAGGACAGCATGGGATACAAGAGGATTCTAGTAACTAAATCCATGGTATAAAAAAGTGCTGCAGTTGTGCGTTCAAAACCTAATAAAAAAGATATGTTGAAGTTATGTATTTAATCCAGGAATATAGGATTAAAAAAAAACCCACATTGTGTTTTTATACAACTGCCCATAATTCCATTCCTGGTTTCATTTCCTAGTCTTCATGAGTGACTGACCATACAAAGAAATATTTAAGTTATTGCTATAGTTCAATAATAGAAATAGCAATCAAAATACCTTTTATTCCTCTGGAAATCATCCCCTTCAGCAGTATGCAAATGTAATAAATATTAATATCAAGAAGTAGAATCTGAAACATCTGCCCTTTCTTAGCTTAATATTTTTAAACTATTCATATATTCATTTCAGTGTAACAGAAACAATCTTAAGTTTTTACATATCACCCACACTTCAATTATACAAGGAAAAAAACCCTTAATTAACGGTATGTAACTATTTGCATGAGAAAGAAACTACAGCTGTTTTTTTTTTAAAGCAGAGGCAAAGAATTGAGCCTGAGAAACATACATGTTATTAAGAGTGCTATTTTTAATCGGGAAAAATAAAGGAGATAAAGAAAAGGAATGCATTGGAAACTAAGAATCCCAGGAAAGAAAGAAGAAAAGATAGGTATATTTAGATGATGAAAACCCAAAATATAAACTTATTACATTTTTCTCACCTATACTTGCAGCTGTATATATTAATTTTTGCCTCCATCACTTGCCCAAGACTCTCAGTCTTTATATTACCTACATACATTAGGTCATGATCTGTGACATACTCAAAGATGATTACATAGCGTCCAACTTGGGGAACCTTCAGTTTGATCTGTAGATTCACCTAAAGAAGATTCAAATCATGCTTGGATGTTATCAGAGTAATGGAAGGGTGGCTTCTTTCATACACTAAATAACAACCTAGGTTTTTAAAACAAAGGAGAGCAATATCAGGTCAAACAGATGGGTTTCCAGGCAGTTCCAGGTATTTTCTCACACTTTTTAAATTTAGCAAATACTACCTGAACCCTCAGATTAAACTGCAGCTAACAGGGAGGTAAACCTGTCAATGCTTTTTTGCGAGGAAAATGATAATTATTTTCTTCTGTTTTCTCCAGGGTTAATACTTTCCCTATACATTTAGCTTCCAACATGGTGTCCATGTCCTTGCAGATATCTCTACCCTACCTGTTTTATTTTAATTAGATTTTTAGTACTGTGCTGTAAAACAAAATTCTAGCATCCAGTGTCATCTTTATGCAGTATTTTAGAAGGCCTCTAGGGCTTACATAAGTCATAAAAACAAAGATGGTGGATGGCTGCATCCACTGGTTCACCAACCTGCCCAGAAAAAGAGAAGTGCTGGTAATGACCTATAAAGCTCTAAATGGCTTGGGTCCGGATTATCTAAGGGAATACCTGCTGCCGGCATCAACTTCCCATCGTCCTGTGCGCTCCCACAGGGAGGGCCTTCTTATTTTTATTTTTATTTTTATTTTAATTCTATTTATATCCCGCCCTTCTCCGAAGACTCAGGGCGGCTTACAAGCTTAGCAGTAGCCTTCATTCTATGTATATGCCTGCTTATTAGGGCTTTCACACACACACACCAAGCGGCATTATTACAAAGTCAGCTTAATTGCCCCCAACAATCTGGGTCCTCATTTTACCTACCTCGGAAGGATGGAAGGCTGAGTCAACCTTGAGCCTGGTGGGATGCGAACCTGCACTAATTGCAGGCAGCTGGTGTTACTTAAGAAGGCATCAGCCCACTGCTCCACCAAGGCTCTTAGGGTACCACCGGTTAAGGAATGCCGGTGGGTTATTCCCAGGGGAAGGGCGTTCTCTGTGGGTGCGCCGGCCCTTTGGAACCAAGTTCCCACGGAGCTTAGGACTGCCCCCGACCTTTGCTCATTTTGCAGGGACTTGAAAACCTGGTTTTTCGAGCTGTCTGGCCCAGACTGAGGGGTTTTAATTATTTAATTAATGGGGTTTTAGTCTAAATTCAGGGATTTAATTTAATCTTAGTTTTAATTGATTTTAATTTTGTATGTGATGTAATTTAATTTTTTAATTTTTCCCTGTAAACCACCCTGAGTCCTACGGGAATAGGGCGGTATATAAATTTAAATAATAAATAAATAAATAAATAAATAAATAAGTACAGTGGATGAGATATCCTGAAGTATAAATAAATAGAAGTAGAGCAACCATATCTGTCTGTCTTCTAATAAAAAGTATTTCATATTATTCACATCTACAATGGCAGTCATAAAATAAGCTCCTTGTTGGCCATAGCTTTGTGAGAGCTCCCACAATATACCCCCAAAATTTACAATGTGCACGTGGAATCCAGAAAGAATATGCATAAAACTAAAATGTATTAATCTGCCACATGCTTTGACAAATCTACAAGTTAACAAGGAAGCTATCAGAATTGTATATACAATTGTAATGTGTGGATTATCTTGGGAAATGAGAGGAAGAGATGTTGCCTAGGAAACAATCAGATAAGAGAAACAGGAGCCCCCAGTGGCTTAACAGTCAAGAAAAGAAACACAGGAAGGACCCACCCTAATTGATCAAGCAGTTATAAGTGGTGGTAGGAAGTTTATACTTTTAGACTCTCAAGATTCTGTTGATGTAGCCTTACAATAAAGTAGAATTAGTTCGCATCATTGTTTTCCCTGGCTGATTTACCTCAGAGAGGTAACAATTGCTCACCTTCCCTTAAGCATTCAGAGGAGAAAGATACAGATGCTACATTTTGTCATGCCCCATTTGGAGGGGGATGGTTATATAGCAATAGCAATAGCACTTTGACTTATATACCGCTTCACAGTGTTTTACAGCCCTCTCTAAGCAATTTACAGAGTCAACATATTGCCCCCAACAATCTGTGTTCCTCATTTTACTGACCTCGGAAGGATTGAAGGCTGAGTCAACTTTGAGCCAGTCAGAATTGAACTCCTGACAAGTGGGCAGTTAGCCTGCAATACTGCATTCTAACCACATGCACACATACTGTGGAGGAAGCAAGAACTGTCTTTACAGTATTTTTACACAATATATATCCTGTGTGGTGTTTTCTGTTACACAGACTGTCAAGAGATGCTATAGGCCAGGGCTTTTCAACCAGTGGTACAGGTACCACCTGCGGTACATTGGCACCTGGCAGGTGGTATGCAGCCATCCTAGAAAAGTGGTAGCAGGGGAGGGGAATTAGCTGAACTGGTGGCAGTACCGCACAAGCCTGAGCGAGAGACGGCTGGAGCTGCAGGGCTGTCAGGGCTCAGTGGAAGCGCCAGGATCAGCGCCAGGCTCCAGCTGGAGCTCGGCGCTGATCCTGGAGCTTCTGAGCCCAGAAGAAGCGCAGATCAGCTGAAATGTCACTAAGCAAGGACTACCTGTACTTCATCACTTTTTTCCTTTTTTTGTCATCAAGTTTTTGACACCTCGCTAGGCAACTGGTGGTACTCGGATGTTGCCATATCCTAAAAGTGGTACAATGGGTGAAAAGGTTGAAAAGTCCTGCTGTAGGCACTATGTAACCAATTTTGTCCTATAAGGATATCTTACCTGCTGACCACTAATATGAGACATCACTGGATGTTTGACTGTTGGCTGTTGGAAAGTTGTTTTTTGGTATTCTCCCCCATGCAAGAAATATGTTACTTCTGTACCAAAAACACAGCGATATTTATCTACTGGCAAGTATTCATACTGCAAACAACTTGAAAATAAAAAAGGAAAGTGTTTGTTTAATTGGATCATCAACATAAATTTTAGATAACCATAATAGAAGATCCAATAATGTCCCTGAGATACTAACTTAGCTGTTGGGATATATCCTGAATATGTGCAAGGCTGTACGACTGGAAATTGCAAGATGGATGCTTCATAGTAGTCACTCGGTAAGAGGACTAGGTAATCCTGAAGTGACAAAACAATACTAGCATAAGCATATTAATAGCCAATAATGTATTATATGAAAGTTTCAACAAAATTACCTAATAAACCAGCTTTCTCCAGCCTCTATATTCTCCAAAGATGTGAACTTCACTTTCCAGAATTCTCAGCAACAGAAATGTTGGCTGGGGAACTGGGAGTAAAAGTCCACACATCTTAGAATACTCAATTTAAGAAAGCTATAATATACATTTGCAAACAAGGTTCAGGCTAGAGTCCATTCAGGATTAACAATATAGTTCACATATCACATAACAGATATCAATTTATATGTAATCTACCCATATTGAAACACATTCCAAAATAATCCTATGTGCAATTGTGGTTCAAAAGCACAAGTCTGTGTTCACCATATCCATCAGATCCTACTGCTTTTACAGGGATGAATCTCAAGTATAAGTCAAATTCTAGTAACAGCACCTGAAGAGTGTGACTGACTCTTTCTATATACCAGTGTGAGATCCGATTTCCTGAATAGACATTTCCCTTTTAATTGTACTCCAGAAAAGAATTAGTTTACAAAAATATAAATATTACTGTGATAGAGCTTCTTCTTACCAGAAGGACACCCTCCACCATGATTTTAAACATCCAAGTTCCAGGTCCCAATAAAAATGAATCTG
The DNA here is from genome assembly GCF_947247035.1 of Vipera ursinii. Classification (NCBI taxonomy): domain Eukaryota; kingdom Metazoa; phylum Chordata; class Lepidosauria; order Squamata; family Viperidae; genus Vipera; species Vipera ursinii. The sequence continues at coordinate 166,522,460 of NC_139516.1, read as the reverse complement.
CAAAACCTTTTCCTGGAGCAGTTACAAAAGCTGGATCTCTGCTGAGTGGGAAGAAAATGTCTTTACTCTGATAAGTCCCTGATGGAAAACAAATCAAATTAATAATTTATTGAACATTATTCACCCAAAAATAACATTACTTAATTCAAATTAGACAGTCAACCAGTGAAGAGTACATTTCCATATACAGTATGATCTTCCAGCATGGACACCATTCTCTGGAGACTTTGCAGCCTGATTCTAATGAAATGAGCTTATATAAATAAAGTGTGATTTAGAAGAACAGAACAAACCTTGTGTCCATATTTCCTCCTGTATCCAGCTTTGAAGCTCACATTTTGCCTTATTAAAGCTGGAATTTGCTGTGATATCTGAACTAAGCACCTTTAGTTAATCTCTGCTTACAGATAAAATCTTGGTTTGTAAGCAAAGATTAAAATATAGTTTCCATATGAATGTTGTGTGAAGTAAGTTGGCTGTTGGGATACAAGTACCAGAGTTGGTCACATAAAATGAGGAAAACAATTTAGGCAAGAACATGGAGACCATTCTGAGGTAAATAAATTCAAATATATCTGCTGCTTATGGTACCTTCATTCAAACAAAAAGAACCCTAAATTTAGCCCTGAAGCTCATGAAAACCAAACTTTATCTACTTTATGGCAACCAACTTAAATTTTCTAGTGAATGAATGCTCAAAAAAGTTATCAGCAGTACAAGATGTTCATCAACTATAGTTGTCTCCTAATAACACTCACAACCCACAGCTTTAAAGATATATAATTCATCTAGTCTAATGTTTCATAAACAAGCTGGCTAGGGAATTCTAGGAGTTGAAATCCACACATCTTCAAGTTTTCAAATTGAGAAACACTCATCTAACCAAATCTCAGTACAGGTACCATTCACATTGCATTAACTTCTCAGACAAAGCACCCATATTTCAAGTTCTAATCCCTCTGTCAAAAAACATAGCTGGCTGCGTAGAGGCTGGAAATGGTAGCTTTTAAAGGCACATACGGTAATTAAAGCCAAAAGCAAGTGCCAAAATCACTTTTCCTAAAAGCACCTTAAGAAACATCTGTCAGCACTACACATCTAGTAATGGCAAGCACAGAGAAATATGGATTAATTATGAAGATCGTTAGCATGACATGCACATGTCGGCATCTTTTATGATACTAGAAAGGTACAGCAACTGAAAATTGTTTAATTTGCTGGGTTATAGGGCTTGTTTTCATAATCACTTGTTCAAACATAAACAAAGTTTTTTTTCAAGGAAGAGCACGACATCTGGGTAGCTTGGGGGGATTATACTTTTCTTTAGCTTGACCATGCTTATATTCCACAGTGATTAAAACAATTTATTCTGGATTTATGACCAGACAGGACATTTCTGCTACTATGTACTTATATGTCACATTTGCAGCCATAAATAAGGGCAGACAGATCACCCATAGCCTAGTGAAGATGCACAGAATCTGTCTTGAACTGAGTCAGGATGCCAGTTCAATATATTTGCCTGAAATTTTGTTTGAATTTGGTTATGTGAGCTTTCAAATGTCTTCAGTCAAATGAATCTGTGAGTTAAATCACTCAGAACCCCCACAACTATGATCACAGAAAACATTTAACTAATAACAGAATTATCCTAGTTTTTGTGATTACTTACTATGTTAAACTACGTAAATAGGCTGGAATAGTGTACTAAGTCAAATGCACACAGACAGACTTACAAAAGGACAATTACCACTAATGAAGCATACAATGGTACACAAAAGCAAGCAACTCATGGTTTATAAGAAAACCGATTTAGCATGTTGTACAAGCACAGCCTACATGTGAGGGGAAAAATACCTACAGTGTGCATGCAGGGGAAAAAATGCACGGCTGATAAAAGACCTATCTGAGGCCTGCCCAAAATGAAAGTTGGCAAGATCAAGCACCAAGTAAGAGACTACAAAATGCACAAAACTCACTGGATTATGTAAACAAGCCTTATTAAATACACCCTGAATTGCACTGAACGTCACTGCACATCATTCACTGAATTCTGTATCCGTCCTGCTTACCTACCTTTTAAGGTCCGGGACTGATAAGCTGTTATGTGGCCAGATACTATTGCAGTTCCAGGATTTATATATCTCAAGATAACATGAAATAAATAGGGTTTTGGTTTCTTCACACTCAAAGTTATCCTGACTTCATTCTGTAAAATGGAAGTTAATAAAACAAGAAAAAGATAGACAGCCGTAAAGTGCCAAAAGGCTAAGCCATGCAAGCAAAATATTCAATGTCTATCAGGGAGGGGAAAAAACCCTCTCCTTTCTCTCTTTCTATAAATAGATACAGACATGCAGCTGAATACATAGAGAAAGAAGCCTTTCCTGAAGTAAGGAAAAGAGAAGATGGGCAAACCTACCAAGAAATGTAATTGACTTACAAGTGTTATTAGGGTCAAAATGCTTTCCCTCAGCAACTGAGATCTTCCCTTTAGAATGTTTTGAAACCAAGCTGACATAGTGCAGTACTAGATGGAAGAGCTTAGAAGAAGCCACAGTGACAGGAACTACCACCTCTGGCTGGGAAAATAAGAAGCAAAGAAGAGGACAGGAAAGCAAATTACTTAATACTACCACCGAAAGACAGAAAACGTCTAGAAACATTAGAAAATGCAAACACTATGGGTAAACTTTACTGTAGGTCCAAAAAGAATAAAACATTTCACAATGAAATCCAATCAAGTATATAAACTGATATATTTAGAATAATGCCTTATTTGTCAATAGTCTGAGGCTCATCTCCAAGGCTCATCTACTTTCTTATCTTCATCTATCTGAGAGAAAGCCCCACTGAATTCAGCGTCTTCGTTTCTGGTATGATTGCCAAATGAATCCGCGAGGGACTGTAGTATCATGCACTGTTATCCAATTAACTTTGATATTAATTCAGTGAAATGTTGCATCCAACAATCAAATATTATATACTTTGTGTTATGGCCATTCTTTGACCAGTTTTATATTAGATATTTGAAAAGTAGGGTTTCAATATGTTAATATTTTGTTATAGCTCACTATCAAGAGAATCCAATTTAATGTTAACAATGCAAGGGATACAGTTGGGAAGAGTTCCATACATTACTCCTCTTATAATTATTTGAAGACAATCATTTCTTCAAAATTCTGTTCATAGTAATGCAACAATTTGGTTTGAGGTATATTACTTTCATTTTTCTCTCAGCAGTCTACCAAAATGTTAGTCCTACTCTCACTGTTCTTATTTTCAAATATGATGTTGACCAGTTCAATGGAAGCAGATGGGCTGTAATCTCATGTCTCATAAATCAATGTCACAGAAAATAGCCAAGAATAATTTCCAGCGTTGTCAACAAGCTGCCTTCAGTTTAACTATATATATAAATTACATTTTAATTGGTGTTTAGGAGACATGGATTTCTAACCAATCTCAATGCTAAATAAACAAACATCCTAAAAGGAATTTGATTAATTAATCAAAACCTAATTAATTTAATTTCTGAATATATTTCTCCTTTTTGGTAATTAGGCTGTACCAATTTTTTTCATAGAAAAATTCAGGTTTTGTAACACACAACCACTCTTAATGGGTTGAATTCTGTTAATTCCCAACACTGTTACTCAAAAAGAGGGATGTCAAATTTTTCTATATGGCTATAGAAGAACCATGTGATCTAAAAGTTTATATGAACCTTAAGCACATAATTGTCATGAAAATGTTATAGGTATATATGCTGTTCCAGGTTATCTTAGTTACTGCTGAGAAAATGAAATGGAATCATCACTTTGGTCTTTCTGCAGACTGTGTAATAAAGAGACCAAAGTTTATTGAAGGATGCTGTGTTTTCCATCTCCTCTTTCACCACCTAAAACAGTTTTTCCTAACTTTGTTCACTTCAAATGTGTTAGATTACAACTATCATCTTTCTTGTCTTAAGAATGAAAGGTGATGTGAGCCAATAAATCTAGACAGAGAGTAGGCAGATCTAAAGAAAGGGATTTAAGTCTGTGAAAACAATTTCAGCAGGATTAAAGAGATGGTGCTGTCAGACCAAGATGAATTCACACAACATATCTGGACCAAAGTAAAGTACATGCCTGTATTGAAGACATCTGTACATAACCTCTCCAACTAAAGCCAGGAAATTCTTGAGGATTATAACCAAACCGGATTCCTCTTCCATTAGGAGATATACCATCCTCAATTTCAAACTTCATGTGATGTAAATCAGGTAAGTAATAATTCTTTTCAGGCCTTTCATAAATGAGATAATAACAGTGTCTTGCTTTCTTTTTGAACATTAATGTGCTTTATAGTAACATAAAACTCTACTGGATCAAATATTTGTTTAGCATCCAGTTTTTGACATTATTGCATTTAAGATAATAACTTTCCTTCAGCTCACAGGATCCCTAGCAGAGTACACTGTCCCTTTGCATCAAGCTTTAATTTACTTAACATCAACAATATATTTTATCATTTATTCAAGTACCATTTTTCCTGCTTTGCCTCTAAAAATAACTTCAGATCCAAAATTCAAATCATGCTGTAACACATGGATACTTTAAGTATATTGTAGATTAATATAAAAATAGCAAAGAGAAATAGCACAGCCCTAATAAGCAAACTATCAGAATTAGCATTAATCCCAGACTTAAACAGAAAGGTAAAACTAAAAAGAAAGGAGCAAATGGGTAGCTTGTTGGGTAAGATTCACAACTGGAGTGTAGCCCCATGAAATCCATCCAGGAATGTAGTACAGGCTGCTTAAATATTGTAATTTTTTTATGTAACCACAGCTTATTTCATACTAAATTATCAATCATGAAGATTGCTTCTAGATATAAAATGCCTAATAATGCCTAACAAAAGACACTTTGTAGTTATTCTCTTTTTCTTTCCTTAAACCTTGTGGATTTGTTGCAGCATGAGGGGAACATAGTGATTTTTCTGCTTTGCATAACTGAGGAGGGATGTTACAAAACAAGTCTTCCCATTTTACTTACTCCATACAAGTTTTCCCAATTATGTGCTTTCTGCATTGGCAGTCACCTGACAGGTCATTGCAGACATGACTTATAGACCCTCCCACATCACATTTGCATCCTGCAAGTGAAAAATAGAATTAAATCAATTTTTGGTCAGAGAACAAATACAACACACTACTAGAAGTACTGTAGGCCTCTATGGAAAGAAAGATGAACAAAATGTTTTCCAATCACAGAATGAGAAGGAACGTTGAAGACCATCTCATTTACAAGGAATCTGGATCATACAGCACTTCCAGTAGAGGTTTGCCCATCTTTTCGTAAGGGCCATGACCAAAGAAGACACCATTATCTTCTAACTGGTTCTCATACTAAAGACTAAAATATTTTGCAAAACATTGAATATTTATTATATTGACTATCTATTTTAAAATATGTCTTATTTAAGCAAAATATTTATCAAAGGCTACAATTATAAATGAGTTTGATTGTATTATATTGTAGGCAAACTATGAATGGTAAGCTATGTTTGCTGCTTGTTCTATCTTGCCCTTGCCTCTCTTGAAATATCTATTCACTATCATAACTGAAGGCAGATGTAACCTCTGATCATCAACAAAGCTGTTATATAGCAATAATATACAAAAAACAATCTTTTCAGAAATTTATTATCCTGTATCAAATTTTGCTCTTAAAAAGCCATACTGTACCTTGACATCCAAAATAATTCTTGGTTTCCAGGCCATAATAACCAGCCTCACAAGTATCACAAGGACCTCCACAAACATTAGGTTTGCAGTAACATTCACCACCCAACTATAACAGGAGAGTTGGAAGGAAAAAAAACAAAGACAATTTCAACCTTTCCATTGATATCAACAGTAGCACAGAGGAAAACTTTGGACATTATGTGGCAAATGGGCATACCATCACAAACAGCATATTTGATTGGATTGCTTCCTTAGAAATGCACAAGTTTTAAGTCTTCCAAAATTTAGAAAACAGGGTCCAGGTAGTAGAACAGACTGATAACATTATCTTGTGATCTATCATATTTTAACTTTCAACTGCAGACACTCTTCTAAGGTGAAATATATCAGAAATTGTCCTGAGAAAATCAGAACATACGCTCACATTTCTATTAAGTTCATTCTTCACAAATTTCAGGAGTTACAATCTGAGAGTCTTCCACTAGTGATCCTTCCTAATGAATTATGGAGGAAGATCTTTTTCATTATTGATAAGAGTAAGAAACTATTTATGGAGTACTGAACTTGACAAATCATCTACAACTTGAAATGTAGTAACTTACATTATTTTTAACACAGGAGGTTGTTTTTAGTGTTCTCCAGAAATTGATAAAGAAATTAAAAAGCAGAGGCAAAAATAAAGTTGAGCAAAACATTAAACTGTATCACAAATTTTAAGACTGTCTGTGTCTATGGACAGACAGTGTTTAAAAGATGTTACAGAAGATCAACCTGCACTAACTGACAAGACTGAAAAAGAGTTAAAATTGATTTACAAATGACAGGCTACAAGAATGACATTAAATACAATATTAATACTGAACATGCAAAAAAAACTCTGCTAATGTCTTAATAATTAAAAAAGGATATACAAATAAGAAATCAAGACTATGACATGGATAATTTTCATAACTTGGGTTTACAAAAGAGGCTTGTTAAAGTTTTGAAGGATTTTGTGAGAAGGGACAAAGAAGAGATGAAAAGAAACATAATTCCAGTACACAAATTGAAGGAAGCAAAGATTAAGGTTGTTAAAAATAAAAGGAAGGAATATGACGTTGGTTTATTTTATCAAGGTTGTTAGAGATTAAACTTGATTTGGGTGACAATATTATATAATGGAGTAAAAGCACCTTTAAGGAGTTAAAACGGCCTAAGGGTGTGGCTGTAATTATTCCACATAAAAGAGAGTTAGATGTTACACGTAGTTGCTCTTGTATATGTGTTTGATGTTAGTGTTTGGATACCTCTTGTTCTCTTGTTTGCTAACTTGATATTTATTCTCTCAAGAATCAACTGCTTGCTACAGTGTATATTGTTTTGATATTGGTAAGCAGCTTTTGTATTTTGATACTATGTTTTTTATGGACTGACTTTTATGTGCATGATACTGGATTGATACTTGGACTATTTCTTACTGTGTTTCTTTTTGTTGTCTGAGTAAAAATAAGTTATAAAACTCATGTTAGTGCATTACTGTTTGCCTAAGAGTCCCAGTACAACTTCCACTGTGTATTACTAATACTCTGTTAAACAAACCATTTTTTCAACAACATATCCTAACAAAGGTTAAGATGAATATGTTGTTAAATCTGGTAACCTTAATGACTTTTGCTGATCATGACTGAACAACAAGACTTTAAGGATTTGTTTCCGGATAACAGATTGGCTATGGGAAGACAATTTGTTGTATTATAAGAGAAAGTAATAAGTCATTAAAATTGTTTATACTTGTTCTGATGAAGGGGGAAGTCATTTATTTATATATTTCCATTTTTTCTTCATTATAATCTTTTTTCTTTCTTTTTTTGAATTTCTATTTTTTTCTTTTTATTCTTTTTTAAAGTTTGTATTTATTTTCACTGTTGTAATTTTAATCTTTAATAAAAAATTATAAAATAAATTTGTATTTTTTATTTCATAAAAAGCTTCTGTAATTTTTTAATGTAAACAGAATGTAAATAAACTGTTAGTAAATAAAATGCTTTTACCTGCTGACATTCCCTAATTCCACTTAGTACTCCAGCTATATTACATTGGCAGTCTGCAAAAGGAAACAAAGCTAATGAGAAATTGATTATAATACTGTAGTTCACTAATCAAATGACAAATCCTGGACATTTTAGTTCTGGTGGTTTTGTACAACTGATAGACAGACTTGAGTTTCTTTACATAATACTAAAAAAAAAATACCGGCAATGATGCACCAGTACACAGCACCTTAGTTTTTCAGTTCTCAAAACCCTACTTTCAAGCACAATGTTAAAAATCATGCAGATAAGGAAGCAAGGATCTCAAAAGATTAGAACAGAACAAAAATATTTGAATTAAAATATTAAATTAAAATAGCATTTACTCTTTCAACAATTAACTTCAACCTGGTGGCAGTGGAGAAGTACAAAAAATAAACCTGAGATGTGCCCTGCAATTTCCATATTTACTGGGATTCTGAGAGATGCGATCAACTGGACCATAATCTCTCTCTCTTACTTGTTCTTGGTCATGCTAAATATCAACTCTTTTCTCTAATTAGTCTGCTGCAAACATTGTTTTCTTTTTCCTAATGAAACTTCTTTGTCCAGCATTGATCATCACATTAATTAATAATGTCAGTTCAGTACTAATTTCTATTTTGATTGATGCAAGCACATTACTGTATAGATGATGTAATTATTTGTGGGAGAAGAAATACAGTACACATCAATTTGCAAAATACATTAGAAAGCATTTTGCCTCATAAACAAAAAACAAAAACAAAAACTCCATGTTACACATTGAAAGCCCTCACAAACACTCCCGTCTTTGAGTAGCATGGAACCACAACTCTATTCCTTTCAAGGCTGATGAACACAAAATAATTTTGGAAAAACTGGAATGGTCTGAAAATAATAGGAGGAAAATAGACTTGATTTTCATTATATGAACAGTTACCTATACATCCATAAGGATTAGCACTAGCCAGGTTCCAATAAAGTGGCTTACAGTTGCTACAGGTTTTGCCTTCTACATTTTGTAGGCACTGGCAATAGCCCTAACAATGAAGAGGAAAAGAAATTTGTTATTTAAAAAAAACTAAGCACCATCCAGGCTAATGATCCAGATCAATACAGAAAACTGAAATAGGGAACAATTTTACAGGTGTAGAACTGATTTAACAAACAAGCTGTCAATTATATCCACAAGTGAACCTTAATTCATAACTCTTAGACTATACCGACTGTAATATTTGCAGGACTCGAAAGAAGAGCTGAAGACTTTACATCAAAAAGTGGAAAATCTTACAGCAGAGGCAATCTTAGAAATTATTTTTTAAAAATACCTTACTTAATATAGAACTCTTCTAACAAAGACAAAAGTTTTCCACATGGCACCAAAAACACTAGTGTGTGCCACAGAGTGTCACATGGGTCCTTGTCCTCTTCATCTTTTCATGTTTTATATAGAAAATAAACAAGATTGCAAAAGCAGCTCATTTATTTGTCTGGAGAAAAGCAAGAAGGGTAAAAAGAAGCACCCAAGGCTGATAAAGCTATGTTTTTATGTCACCCAAGGCAGCCATTCTGGGAATGGGCCAATATCCCACACAGCCATTTTGCCAAAAAATCCATAACATTTTTTTGACCATTCAGTGATTACTAGCTCAACAAAATTGAGATTCCTAGATATTTCTGAATGTTTAGCCTCTGTTTAAATACTTCTGATGAAAAAGCTTCAATATTTTACTTCCCACAATCAAGCAGCTCTTATGGTATAGGTAGACCTTGACTTACAACCACCAAATTTACAAAGGCACTGAAAAAAGTGGCTAATAATTGGTCTTCACACTTACAAATGTTGCAGCATCCCCATGATCACATGCTCAAAATTGAGGTGCTTGACAACCAATATGTATTTATGATGGCTGCAGCATCCCTGGATTATGTGATTGCCATTTGTGACCTTTTTGGCCAGCTTCCAACAAGCAAAGTCAATGGGCGAGCCAGATTTGCTTAAAACCATGATTCATTTAACAACTGCAGTGATTCACTTAACAAACCATGGCAAAAAAGTGGTAAACTTGGGCACAACTTACTTAACAACCGCTTCTTAGAAATGGAAATTCTAGCCCCAATTGTGATCATAGATCAAGGACTACCTATAACAACTTTTTCCTTAATGTTGAAATGAAATAAACTTCCTTACCATTTCCTTCCACTGGATCTACTAATTAATTCCTTGGGGGTGATCTAGACACCTCTAAATGAATTATATTCTCTCACACAGATTAAACTTCCCAACTTTTCTGACATATCTGACTTCTCTGTCTATTCTGTATATTCATCACTACTTTGATCAGGTTTTTTTTAACTGCTATCACTTCATGCCACTTATATAATACTCTGCCAATTATATAATATAATACTTACAGAAAAAGAATCTCTGGTTCCAGCAGGATCACATTCATTGATGACCCCTTTTTAACAATTTTAAAAAAAAGGTAGTATTATTCTCAAAATTTTACTTCTATCAATTTATACAGGAAGTTTAAGTTTAAAGAATTTGACCTTTCTCAACAGTGACTCACGGTTTATCTCCAGGGCAGATTTCCTTCAGAATATGAATAATCATTTATAATCAAAAAAGCATTTCTCTGTGGTGAGTCAGGGCTGGTCAAAAAGCCTACTCAATTCAAGATGCCAAGCATTTTATCAAAAGCAATCAACTTCTTTGCAAGGTATGTTGGGAGCTAAGCTAATGAAAATCTCCTGATCTCAGACAAATCCATACCAGTGCTGATTGTACAATGTTTCTATAAATGAAATTGTCCTTGTAATTCTTACCTTGGCAATGAGGAAAAGTTCTACTTGTTGAGATACATCTGTCACATTGCTGGCCTATGAAACCAGGTCGACATTCACATTGGCCTGTGGCTGGATCGCATGTGTCTTGGTAGGAGCCATACCGTGAACACTGACAAGCTGCAAAAATATCTGAATCTTAGAAAGAATGAAGGAGCCATGTGATGGGTGATATGCTGTGTCCCAATTCTGAGTCCTCATCTTTTGGTTTACAAATCCCATCTTTCCCAGTTGTTGGCATCTCTGTCTAAAGATTACATAATTCTAATTTCCCATCACCTAAAGGTCAGAATTTGGAAATCATTGCATTAAACCTTTTTCCAGCATGATTTTATACATGCTTTACAACTGCTGAAGCAAGCTATGACTTCTTCTTTGTGGAATAATGCATTCCACATTTCTCTTTTGGACACAGGTGTGTAACTTGGTAAGTTCATTTATTGTAATCCCTACCTACACAAGTAAGCTCTTGAAAGAAAGGAAAGCTCTAAATGCTGGGGTTGAGTTCAAAAGGAAAAAAGTCATGCAAATGTGATCAATATTAAGCTGCATTGCAGGGCTCTGGACTTCTCATTTATCCCAGATGAGAAATGAGACAGTTCAACAATGAAGGGCCATAACAAAGAAACTACACCTGCAAAGAATGACAAAGGAATATTTAATAGCTAAAAAGATTCATGTTCTAGACATAAAAAAAAATTATATGTGGAGGCAGGCAAGAATCAGACAGAATGATGATGGAAAGTGAGCAGGACCAGCTAAGATTCTCCTTTTTTCCTATTTGTTTATAATAACACTATACTAAGGTTATTTTCAGGGACGCGGTGGCTCAGTGGGTTAGGACGCTGAGCTTGTCGATTAGAAGGTCGGCAGTTTGGCGGGTCGAATCCCGAGTGCCGCGTAACAGAGTGAGCACCTGTTACTCGGCCCAGCTTCTGCCAACCTAGCAGTTCAAAAGCACATAAAATTGCAAGTAGAAAAATAGGGACCACTACGGTGGGAAAGTAACAGCGTTCCGTGCGCCTTTGGCGTCTAGTCATGCCGGCCACATGACCACGGAGACGTCCTCAGACAAGCGCTGGCTCTTTGGCTTTGAAACGGAGATGAGCACCGGCCCCTAGAGTCAGAAACGACTAGCATGCATGTGCGGGGGAACCTTTACCTTTACCTAAGGTTATGTTACGATTGTACTACAATTTAAGTATGCTTTCTGTACAAAATGGCAGGAAATTACCAACCATTTTTCAATGATCATTCAAACAGAGCTCAGCAAAGCAGTTGAACCAGAGAGGACTCTAGGGATCTCAGAAAAGTTTAGATCTATAACTACAATGCTTCTTCCTACAGGGTAGCCATTTTTGAATGAGACTAAATTTATCTAAAGGATTGAGGAAGCTGCATTAGACTTTAAACTCAGAAAACTAACAATACCTATTCGGAAAAACAAAAAAATTCCAAAAACCAGTAAGTCAGCTAAACTTTACTTGTAAATTGAAGTGTCTGAGTGAAAAGGCAGAAAATAAAGCTGATTGTTTACTCAGCACCTGGGGGTCTTAATAACCATGAATAACTGGCTGTATCTGGACCCAGCATAACTTGGATGGCAAAGACCATTGTCCTAAAGGCCATATGTGTTGTCCATAAATCCAACTACAGCATAGTTGCATTCTAGATGAGAAAAATAAATTAATTTACCATGGTATTCTGTTTAAATCTTTAATTTTCTTTTGTCTCTCCAAAGCAAATTTCAAAGAAATCAATGAAACCTACCGTAATTTATGTGGATGAGGGGATTGTTTCCTCCCCTGAAAATACATGCTGAATTTAAAAAAGGAGTAATATTTTTTCCTTATATTAATGTTTGTTTTTTAAAAAAGCAATTCTTATATATCTCTGTATGAAACAGGTACCAATATACTACACAAAAAGTTTCTTATGCCTTTTCCTCCCCCCAGGCCCCAGTATATTTAATACATGCAGGGTATTTTTTAACTAACTGGAAATTGGGAGACTTCCTGAAACATTCCTATATCTTTTTCTCTGGTGTATGTTAATTTAGAGACACTGCCTTCCATGTGGGAGACATCTAATATGCAGCACAGCAAACTGGTAACATCAGCATAGCAATTCTATCATCTCCAAGTTTTGATTTGGTGGACAGTTGATTCTGTGTGTAGGTAAAATTTAATTATCTTACCTTTTGATCTAAAAGCCTTTTTTAAAGCACAAATATTTCTGAGTATATAAATACATGTGCCCCAGTTTTAATTTTAAAAATCAATCTTTTAATTTTTAGAAAGTTGAGAACTCTCAATTAGAACAAAATTCAGTCCTCAATATATTATTATGACACCTCAGTGACTGTTTAACTTGTGTTCATTTTTAAACTCTATAACCTGCCTTTTCACCTGATGAACGCCTTTTATAAATGCTTAAAATATAAAAACAAATCATGACCTACTTCGACAGAAAGAGTAATAGAAATATACCCAATCGCACATCTGTCACAGAGAATACCCTGAAATCCAGTCTGGCATTGACAATGAACCTGTACCGCGATCACAAATATCATTATTGAACATCCCTGAGCCATAACATTGACAGGCTTTATTTAAAAGAAATGAATTAAAAATGTTAACAATAGCCCCAGATTTCAAGCACAACAGGAGTGAAAAAAAGTCTCCTAGTGATATTGCCCTGCAGTTAACTTTGGCATTTCCCAGAAGAATAGCAAAACTTACGCTGACAATGTGTTCCAAAATATCCTGGTCTGCAACGGCTGCCTAATACCGGAAGAGAGAAGAGCACGACAGTATAACAGCATTTGCCAAGAATATCTTGATTGAAGTTGCAAGGTTGGGAGAGGTTGATGCTGCCTAGACAAAGCTCTAAATAACTAAGGGAATTGCAGAGCAATAATCCAGGTGCAGAAACAGATGTCAAATAGCTTCTAGTTAAAGATTTCCTGTGCTAAGAAGCTTCCTATGCCAGAGGGCCCTGTGATGGATAAACTCTTAATCAGTAAAGGTTGACATCCTCTGCAGGTGTCTGCTGGTGTAGGTATACAGTACTTACATATGCATTTTTAAATATATGTCTGTATGATACTCTTTTAAAATTCACATGAAAAGTCCATTCTTCTCAGCTGCTCATTCTGGCTGAGACCACTCCTACCACTTGCCAAAATGAACTCAGTGAGAAGAATATAGAGAATTATATAGACTAGTTATCTGCTAGTCTCAGGCCAGAGTATTTGACATCACTTGCTCCCATGGTAGGTACAGCATTGTGATGGAATAACAGAGGTTCAACCTCTGGAAAGCATTGTATTCTATCATTCAGTTACAATATTGAGGGAAAACTAACACAAGAATGTGAGCTGGCCTTGCTGGATCAAGCTCCTGTCCCACCTAGCCCAGTAGTCTGTTCTCATAGTTGCCAACCAACTGCACAAGGAAACCCACTGGGGTCCCAACAAATAGCCTTCAGATACCAACAGACTGCCTTCAAGACTAATAGCCATTGATCTGCATGACTTCCATGAATTGGTCCAACCCTTTTTTGAAGTCAGCTAAACTTCAAAATAAGTAGGATTATTTATTTATTAAAACAATTTATACACCGCCCAACTCCCAATGACTATTGCAATATTGTCCAAACTTCACTGCCAACCAATAACTAAGGAAAGTCAAATCAACGTTGCCAAGCTGATTGGGAAACTGACTAATCTAGGTTATGAAAGGCTAGATGAACTTATCCATCTCTTGCTCAATACTCACTTTCTCTTACCTTGATTTATTCTTTCCTTCCAATAAGAATTTTCTCTCTCACAAAGTGAGAAAGAAAGAGGACTGGCTGTTGAAGGATACCCTGTAGTTTTTATGCATTCAGAAAATTTAGTAGGATAGAACTTCCTTCTTCTTATTTTTTTCTACCAAGCTAATATATTTCTAATTCTAATTGTCCCATTTTCTCTGTGTTTCAGCTCCAGCAATATCTCCATGTTAGCAAATACCTGCATCTTGATATTTATAGCAAGACTTTGAAACAATTATTCTTCTACTATAATTTTTAGTAACCACATTCTATAAGTGCTATAGTGGCACTAGTCTGAAAAACAATTATAGCATTGGAACATCAAACAGAGAAAGAAAAAAATTAGAAGTGAGGGGAGAGCAAATTCATCCAGACTGGAAGTGTGTTTAAAAATAGAGTTGCCTGATTTCCAATCTAGATAATTAATCTGTCACAGAGATTTGTAGAAGTTCAGCTTTAGCTCATATTTCAGAAAAGACTATTGCATGGCAATAAACGAAAATATTTACCTCCTTGACTTATTTAGAAGTATGACTTAGGAATGCTTAGAGGTAGCATTCTGATAAAAATGAGTATAAGAGAATCTGGAATAAAACAATGGATATTAATTTAGAGATTCATTGGACATGTTGTTATACTCACGGTAACAGAAAGGAAAACTGTGGTATCCATCAGCACACCGATCACAGGCTTCACCCTGATAGTTCAGCTTACAATAACAGTGACCTGATCCTTCTTCACAGCCATTGGAATGTTCAGGGCTACACCTGCAGGCTACAGAAAATGACATCATCAGAAGCTTTCTTCAAACACATTTATTTCCTGACGTTTACTAAGTTTACTATAATTATAATAACAGGAATTCCTATTGTATACCAAATTGCTACTTTGCTTTGGCAGCAGTAGATTTAATAATTATAATATTACTTTTTATCTTGAAATGCTGTGTGAAGCCTATCACATCAATATCCTTTTTAAGTACAAAAACCTAAGCAATTATTACTTCACAATGGAAATACATTTATTTTGTGTGAAATCCGCTACAACTACATTCTAGAAGGTTAATACAGTGATCTGAATCATTTATCTTGTATCAAACACAGTTCAATTTTATATTCACGCCCACTAGTTCCCATATTTTAAGGACTCTTGTAATGGAATTGTATGACCATACTGTCAATGGAGCCTGTGATACAATGTTTCCCTTTATTTTGGCATTTGCATTCTGCTTCCATGGCAGCTTACCAAAAACCGTTAAAATGAAGTAAAACATTGTTTAAATCATACAAGTGCTCACACAAAGAATGTGCAAAGCAGCAGAAACATAGCAGTAGACCTTTTTTAAAAAAACAAAACAAACCTCTCAATAAATAAGAAATGGTCTTTAGTTCCAAAAAGAACATGAGATTTGATACTATACAGGTGAACCTCACTGGACATTGCACTCTATAAACAAAATTGTGTATACACATTCACTGAAAATATTTTCCTTATGGATACTTCTCTAACTTTTAAAAATTGGAGGCATGTAGGGAAATATCTCTAAGATGTCTAAAAAAAAGACTCAAAACCAGGTCCTTAGCTGTTAAGTTCTTCAAAAGAACTTCACCTCCCCATGAAGTGCCTTTAAGAATAAAATGGCAGACCATTAAATAATATAACCTCACTTGCAGCACAAATGACCAGATTCAAATTATCCTACTTCAGATACTGTACATTGTGAGGCATGGGTATATAGCCTTATAGGAGATATATACAATATCAGACAGACTAAAACAGACAAAATGTATAATTGTCTAACAGGCTTGGCATTTGCCACCCTAACAGGGAACTTTTCCCATGTGATCTAAAATAAAAAGCATTATGCGTAGTATAAAACTTTACATGGTAAAATATATTAAATTATTTTTTCTTATTAAAATATATTGAGGGGAAGGGGCTAGTAAAAATAATAGAAAAATTGTCATACGTATACATCCATGCACTGCTGTGACTGGAATACCATATGGACGATAGTAACCCTTCAAACATTTCTCACAGTTTATACCAGCTGTGTTGTGCTATATGGGATAAAATAAAGGAGAAACTGGCGTAAGAGAAATACAATCAGAAGAAGAGATAAACAACTTAACTTTTGGCAACTTTTAACTTTGTTTTCAGAATTAAGAAAAAGGTTGATGTAGTAATACCGTGACTTGTGACTTCTGTCAGTGTATCAGGAATGCAGACTGAATCAGGAAATAGTAACTTTAGGTTCATCAGGGATTGGTAATATTTTCTGATGGTGAGTGCCATCACATGATTTTATATAATATCATAGAGCATCAAGTTTAAGGGAAAAGGCAAATAAAATTAAAAATGCTTACATTATCATGACATATCTGAATTTTCATATGAGATCTCATTAGATTTGGGGCATTTCTATTTTTAATTTTATTGCAGTATGATGATGAGGTTTTGTGGGTGCCACCTGATTGTATTATAGGTATTGCGCTGCCAACTTCCAAGGTTCAACTATTTATATGGTAAACAAGCAGAATTCCATCATGAAGTATCTCTTTGAGCAGTGTGGGTGTTGGTACTTCACAGATAACTGGAATTACCAAGATTAACCACTCAATATGCTCAACTGAAAGGACCATCAAGGAGTTGAAGGTGCAATTTTGTCTAACCAATTATAGCTTTTCCTAGCTCTTTCTAATATATGACTTATTTTTTGTGTTTGATTTTTGATTTGTTTGTTGGTGTGAATTTCTGACCTATTAATTCTTGTTTCTATTGTCTCTGTTGTTTTCTTAACACAAAATGGATTTATCCTGTGACTCAAACTTAATATACATGGCCACATTTCCAGCCTAGCATTGATAAAACATAAGCTTAAAAATATCAATTGTAATAAATTTAACCTTATATGGAAGATGAATTCAGTTCTAGGCACCCTATTTCAAAAGGAAATTAACAACTGTTCAAGCTCAGAGGAGGACAACCAAGATGGTTAGTAGTCTGGAAAACAAGCCCCATGAGGAACAGTTAAAGGATCTAGCCTAATGAAAGGACAACTGAAGAATTGTACTAGCATTCAAATATCTTAAGGACTGTCATACAGAAATGGGAGTAGACATATTTTCTATTGCCCAAAGGACAGGGCCAGAACCAGTGGGCTAAAACTTCAAGGAAGTAAGCTCAAACTAGGCATCAGGAGGAATTTTCTACCTGTTAAAACTGTTAACTGATGGAACAGACTCTATTTAATCTTCAAATTCAGACTGTATTGGAGCCTGCCCATTACATTCATATATCATAATGGTGGCAACATTTTACAACCTTTTTTGCAGTGGTCATTAAGTGAAAACTGAAGTCTTTAAGCAAACCAAAGGTTCATTATAGGCAGGTTTTGTTGAAAACTGAAAGTGTTGGATTTCAGCAATACCATCATAAAACATGATCACATGACCACAGGACAGTTGTAAATGCGGATGTGTTGCTGAGCGCTTGAGGTTCAGTCATGTGACTGCAGAGAGGGCCCAACCGCTATCTAAACCATGTAATCTTAGATATTGCCCTACTAAGGTAAAATAGTTCAATTCTATAGAATAGTCCTGCATATTTCGCAATCAAAATTGAACAAAGCTTTGAGCGACAGAAAATTACTCTCTTCTCTAGCTCAGAACAATTGAAGTTCAGCATGCTATTTGCAACGTTCATGTAGTTATCAATCTACAAAAGGTGTTACAGGGAGTTTACCTGACAGTCAATGCAGACTCCTCCCCCTTGATACTGTCCATGAAGATTTAAACTTTCTTTACGTCGTTCAATCTCATGATCATAATAGCAGTCAAGGGCGTGGCCATGACAGTTGCAGGCTGAGAAAGATGGTGGGTTAAAATTCTTTTTAACAAAAAAAAGAAAATGAGCAAGGGAACACTGATTTTTTTTTATTAAAAAAAATAGCATCACAAATTGCACACAGAACGTGTAGTGACTTTTTCACAATCAGCAGCAAGGCAGATAATATGTGCTCAGCTTGAAACAAGAAGCATTCCCACCTACCAACTTTAATTAAGTTTGCTTGATACAAGAGATAAAAAGGCCATTTAATTGCTCTACAAAACCGCAGGATCATAGTTCAAATCTAAAGAAATACAGAACTACTGTGGGATTCATATCTGTTTGTATTACTTACCATTTACATGATTATTATTATTATACAATGTAAACCTTGCAAATGTGACCTGTGTTTACATTAAAGCAACACTTGTCTTTCTGCATGACTTACGTTCACAGAGATTTGGGCTAGTGGCTGTTGCAGGCTGCCAGCTTTTTTGATTATACCCTGGACAGCAATGATCACAGGTTTCTCCACAAGTATTGTGCTGACATTCACATTGGTACCTGTAAGTATTAAGTAATTCTCAGTTAAATTTCCTTTGTTGCATTTTTCATGATTTTTGTTGTACTTTACAACTTTTTTTGCAGCGGTTGTACAATTTGAATGTGTATGTGTATTCTCTGTATACAATTCTGTATATAGAGTGCACTGTCCAATGAGGTTCACCTATACAGTATAAAATCTCATGTTCTTTTTGGAACTAAAGACTTTTCCTTACTTACCGAGACCTTTTAAAAAAATTCTCATTCTACTGCTGTAGAATTCTTTGTATGTGCACTTGTATGATTCATATTTTATTTCTTTATGAGATGCTTTTTAAAAATAATATAATTTATAGATTATGTCCTAAACCAGGTGTTTCTAAACTTGTCAACTTTAAGACTTGTGGACTTAGCATCCAGAATTCCCCAGTCAGCTATGCAGGCTGGGGAATTCTGGGAGCTGAAATCCACAAGTCTTAAAGTTGACAAGTTTGGAGAGCCCCGTCCTAATCCAATGAAAATACAAATTCAAATGTTAACATATTTGTTTATGAAATGTATATCCCACATTTGTATGTAAAAGTCCATACAGGAAACTAATAACTTTTTCAAACCAAACTCATTCTATCAAAGCCATGGGGATGGATGAATGAATAACCTTTAACATAATCTGAAATTTGGGGGCAAGGAGAATTCCCAAATCACCCCCCCACCCATCATTTTATGAACATAAACTAAAATCATTTGTAAGAACTGTTGTTTTGATTGCATTGTTGGTTACTTTACCTGTAGGAATCTGGGTCAGTTTTCGCAGCACACACATCAGCATGTCCATGACAAACACACTGTCCACCAATGCTGATGTCTTTTATACTGTAGTAGTACTAGATAACAGAAGAAATAAGATTTGTAGAAAAATAGCAGAAGCAATCTATTTTCAAAAAGTTAGACACTTTTATGGATGCAAACTGAATACTAATTATTTGTTATGAATTATAGATTTGGCCCAAGTATATTCTCCCAACATGTATTACTTAATGTAAATCATTAGAAGGAGACTGGGAGCAACTCCTGCATAAGAGCAAAAGCCTTTTAGTAACATTTGTTAATCAGAAGAGATGTTACCAGACTTCTGGTTTTTTTTTTTGCCTCTTGGCTATAATGGCTCTCCTACTACAATGCTAATAAATCATGCATTTGTTTTGTTTTCTACACTTTCTATATTTTAATGTTTTTTTCACAGATGAAAGAGACAACAAACAAGAAACAGTGGAAGGAAAGGAAGGGAATTGTATTAATACTGATAATAAACAGGTAAAGAGATAAAAAGCTGTACCTATGGGAAAGGAAAAAAAGACACATTACAGGCTTCCCCAGAGAAAAGTTGCAGCAATACAAGACTACAGGCATGAATGGAGGGCTGAAATATTTCAGCTCAGCTATGGGACTTATTTGGTGTCTTTAGGCAGTCAGCTACATTAGAGGTCCCTTATCTTTAAAATTAAGATAATGTTTGCCTATTTTAAAGGTACTAAAAAGGCTAATGAAGTCCACCTCATCCATGAGTGCAGACAGGACAGTTAACTTTAGGTTCATCTCCAATGCAAAATTAAGTGTGCAAGAACATTTCTTCAGAGCGCAATATTGGTATTCTGGAGCAGGCAGCTTCCCATTGGCACAAATTTCCATCTCATCCTATCTCTTCACTTCATCCCCTTCCTCAGCTTTTCACCAGCTTTGGTGCCACATGCACTGGATGGCTTCTTTGTCCCTTGCTGCAAAAACAACTCTATTGAGTTAAGGGCGATACCAGTTTCTATCCTGCCTTATTAGTCAGTTGGAAGGAATGATTTTGAGATTTTGGACAATAAACTGAATAAAGTAGGATTAAATATGGGCATTCTTTCAGCACTTGGGGAAAGTATTTGTCTATTTCTATTTACAGTAACTCCTGTTTTGGACACAATATGCCAAGACCTAGCACTATTGGGAATGCTCTAATGCTGAGAAAAGTGGGGGGTGGGGAAGAGAAGATGACTAGTAATAACAGTTACAGTTGTGATGGAAAACCTAAAATATCAGGTTGGGTATAAATCATCATGGAAGAAAATCTATCAGTGTGGTTGCTAAAAGTGAACAATAATTTGATGGCACATCAATCCTTAGAACAAGCTCTATTATATTACAGAGGCATAGTAGACAAAGGGGGAATATTTAAAAAAATCATTTTCCCTTCATTATTCTCTTAATGGTCAGTATAATGTCCTTCACTCTATTAATTCAAACACTTGGTCTTTCTTTAATATTATTTAACAAATTCTTTTCTGTTACTGTTTGTAGAGATGCCTTGAGCCAAATTAAAATCAAGGCTTCAAGCTTATAAAAATTCACATTGGGATAAATTTCCCTGAATCAAGTGGAACTTCTGAATAGATTAATAAAGAATGGCACTGAATTCCTATATGCTACAGTTTGAATCAGGCTCATTGGACCCAAATAATTCCAAGTAAATTAGTACATTTACTCATTTATTCAGAGTAAATACACATCAGATTGGGTTAGAAGTCGTTTGCAAGCCTTAGTAATCAAAATGGTGACTCAAACAATTAACAATTTATTATTTTGCTACCACTCCCTACCATCAGGTTATTTGTTCATAAAGTTATACCTGTCTGGGCTGACTCACTGAAAATGTCAATAAGAATGATATATATGTATATGTAATAAATAGATGTTCTTTACCCTACCAGCAATGCACTGATGCATAGTTCAAGAAGGTGAAAATGATAGGCTCAGAATATTCAAGAAGTTATTACAATGGACACTTGGGAAAAGATCTGGGTGAGGAACGTAAAATTTACACAAGCCCAAAATTTAAGGGAGAACTTTTATAAAATGTTTTATAGGTGGCATTTAGATCCTAAAAAGCTTGCAAGTATGTATCTGAACTATCAACCTAAATGTTGGAGATGTGGTGGCGAAGATGCAACGTATTTTCATATATGGTGGACCTGTAAAAAGGTTAAGGCTTTTTGGATAAAAATTTGGTGGAATATGCAGATCTTCAAGCAAAGGATAAAGTTTTGTCCGCAATTGTTCTTATTGGGCATAATCACAGATACTACTGTTGTGGACACTAAGTTGATGTTGAATTTAATTACAGCAGCAAGACTCTTAATAGGTCAATATTGGAAGAAGGAGGAACTGCCGACTATAGAAGAATGGACTCTAAAAGTTTCTGACCTGGCCGAAATGGCAAAGATTTCGGCTTACTTGAAAGATCACTCGCAACAAGGTTATATTATGGAGTGGAAAAAGTGGATTGATTATATCCAGAACAAATATGGGACTAAAAAGTTTCATTTAGCATTTGAATAAGTTTTTTTCCCCTTTGTATATTAGTATTGCTTGTAGTCATTTCATATGAGCTAGAGTGCGATAGACTTAATAGTTTATTGTTGTTAGCATATGATTATTTTTTGTTTTTATACCTTGTACTTAGCTCTGGGAAGTCGGGGGGAGGGGGGAAGGGGGGAGGGATAGGGAGGGTTAGGTAGGGGTGGGTGGAGGGAGGGGGGATTGTTAAAGATAAAATGTATTGTAAAACTTTTCAATAAAAAAAGAAGGTGAAAATGAACCAGATTTGCTGCTTTATTCACAGTGATCAGAAAAAGAAAATTGGATTATATTAAAAATTCTATTTGTATCTATATCTATAAATATCTATATCTATATCTTGAGAGAGGCGGTGGTGAGGCCCCTTCTCAAGAAGCCTGATCTGGACCCGGCTATTTTGAATAACTATCATCCGGTCTCCAACCTTCGCTTTTTAGTGAAGGTTGTTGAGAGCGTGGTAGCACATCAGCTCCCTTTGTTCCTGGAGGAAACTGATTATCTAGACCCGTACCAATCGGGCTTTAGGCCCGGGTACAGCACGGAGACGGCATTGGTCGCATTGGTGAATGATCTCTGGTGGGCTCGGGACAGGGGTTGTTCCTCTGTCCTAGTCCTATTAGACCTCTCAGCGGCTTTTGATACCATCGACCATGGTATCCTAATGCGGCGTCTCAGAGGGTTGGGAGTGGGGTGCACTGTTTTACAGTGGTTCTTCTCCTACCTTCTGGGCCGTTCGCAGTCGGTGTTGATGGGAGGGCAGAGATCCGCCCCGAGGCCTCTCGTTTGTGGAGTTCCTCAGGGGTCAGTTCTCTCTCCCCTCTTGTTCAACATCTATATGAAGCCACTGGGTGAGATCATTCGTGGTTTCGGGGTGGGGTAATTATTGTTGTAATTATTTTTAATTGTTTTTAACTTTTGTATTTCTTGTTTTAAATACCCTGTAAACTGCCCTGAGTCCTTCGGGAAAGGGCGGTATATAAATCCAATTAAATAAATAAATAAATAAATCAGTACGCTGATGATACCCAGCTTTTTCTTTCCACCCCGAACCAACCCGGTAATGCCCTCAATGTGATGTCCTGTTGCCTGGAGGCGGTCCGGGTTTGGATGGGGAAGAACAGGCTTCGACTCAATCCCGCCAAGACTGAGTGGCTGTGCATACCGGCATCTCGGGAGAACCAGTTTTGTCCATCGTTAACTATGGGGGTGAGGTGTTACCCCCCCCGTTGATAGGGCCCACAACTTGGGTGTCCTCCTGGATTCATGGCTCAGTTTGGAAGACCACATAGAAGCCGTGACCAGGGAGGCTTTTGCCCAGGTTCACCTGGTGCGCCAGTTGCGGCCCTATCTGGACCGAGATGCCCTACGCACAGTCACTCATGCACTCGTGACCTCCCGGTTAGACTACTGCAATGCTCTCTACATGGGGCTGCCCTTGAGGACCACTCGGAGGCTTCAGCTGGTGCAGAATGCAGCCGCGCGAGTTGTGATGGGAGTCTCCCGATACTCCCGTGTAACACCTCTTCTCCGCGAGCTGTGTTGGCTTCCAGTTGCCCTCCGGGTGAGATTCAAGGTGCTGGTGATGACCTATAAAGCCCTACATGGCATGGGTCTGGATTATCTTAGGGAGCACCTGCTGCCAGCATCAACTTCCCATCATCCTGTGCGCTCCCATAGAGAGGGCCTCCTTAGGGTGCTGCCGGTTAGGGAGTGCCGGTGGGTGATCCCCAGAGGGAGGGCATTTTCTGTGGGCGCGCCTGCCCTTTGGAATGATTTACCTGTGGAACTCCGGACTGCCCCTGATCTGCGTTCATTTTGCCAGGACCTGAAAACCTGGCTTTTTTATTTATCAGGCCTGGACTGAAGGGGTTTTAGCTTTTTAATATTGTTTTAATTGTTGGGCTTTAATTAATTTAATTCATTTTAATTTTATATTATCTTTTTATATTGTCTTTTATATGCTGCCCTGTAAACTGCCCTGAGTCCTTCGGGAATAGGGCGGTATAGAAAACTAACTAACTAACTAACTAACTAACTAACTAACTAACTAACTAACTAAATAAATAAATAAATAAATAAATAAATCTGCTTTATACATTCCTAATTATTTAAAAAGTGCTTCATATTTTCTAATAGTTCTATCATGTTGGATTATGAAGCAAATTTTCTCCTTAGATCACTTGCCTGCATTTTATTCTGTCCCTGAAAAATATTGAAAATATGCATCACATCTTTGCTAGCAAAAAAGTAGCTTTAAACAAAATACATATCCTGTAATAAAAAGGAAATCTGAGTCATGTTTGCCTCCAGGATTCATATTTCTTTAAAACTGTCCAAAATAGGGACTTTCCAATGTTCAGGGGATCACAGCATAGATGTAATAACTTTGCAGCTAACAGCTGGCTAGCTCTACCCTGATACCACTTTTGCCAGTATCCACGTACACGTCTGCAGAGAGAAGCAGTTCATTAGATATGAATGCTTAATGATACAGCAATCTTTTTTCTGTCTATAAAATATATTTGCTTTAACATCCTCTTTCTTACTAAACAATTCCAATTGTCACAAAAACGCACTAATGAAATGAAATACTATTCTCTTGAATTAATGCAGGTCTTCTACAGACATTAACAGTCTGCAGGAATTTAATCATAATACATTCAAGAGGAAAATTGTGGTTTAGGGGGCATAATGCTAGTAATGGCATAGTGCTAGTAATGGTGTTCAAAGCCCTCCATGGCATGGGGCCGGAGTACCTCAGGGAACATCTGCTGCCGGCATCAAGCTCCCTGCGCCCTGTGCGTTCCCACAGAGAGGGCCTCCTCAGGGTGCCACCGGTCAGAGAATGCCGACTGGTGCCCCCCAGGGGGAGATCCTTCTCTGTGGGCGCCCCGGAGCTATGGAACCAGTTACCGGTTGAGCTCCGGACGGCGCCCGATCTGCGCTCCTTTCGCCGCGATCTGAAAACATACTTGTTTGAGCAAGCCGGCCTGGCCTGAGGGGGGATTGGTGGGGTTTTTTATTATTTTTATTGGGGTTTTTACTATGTATCAATTGTATTTTAATCGGGCATGCATTTAATTATCTTTTAATTTTTGTAAATTTCTGTGTTTTATTCTTGCCCTGTACACCGCCCTGAGTCCTCCGGGAGAAGGGCGGTATAGAAATATTAATAAATTAAATTAAATTAAAATTAAATAAAGTGTTACTATAAAGAAGCTTTTAGGTTGCAAAGGTAAATTTATCCATGTACAGAAATTAACCATATTTTAGTAACAGATAAAAAGCCTATTTGATTTACTATATTGCTGAAGAGGTGATGTTTCCAAATACAAATATGGCATCTTCCTTTGCCATCTGAGTTTTTTTTAGAAAGGCTGTCAGGTACAAGAAGTGTGCACAACCATTTTGCCTAACATTCTGTAAAGATTTTCCTGGTTTAGGGAGAGCTAAACTCAGTGGACAATATTGTTACTCAATAAAAAAAATTACCCACATATGACAACATGCAGACAAAAAGGTTTTTCAGTTTTTTGCTCTTGCTATCTATCTGAGTTTCAAGCAATAGGCCACAACATAATGTATAATATGGAAAATTTACATGGAATGTTATATCCTAAAATCAATAGTAAGTACAAGCTGGTTAAAAATTGGTCAAAGATTTTGCAGAATAATGCCATTATTATCTATTGGATTTCCTCTGTCAAAAAGAACAAGAACTCACTCTGCGTGTCACAGTTGGATCACGCTGAGCTTTAGAGATCAAGTGTCCAAGTAGAGTGTTGGTTCTGAGGAAATGTAAACGAATATTTGTGGCTTTAGTAAACTCTCTAAGTATGGAAGAAGGGCTGAAATAATTTGCTCCTGGACGGCCATTTACCAAGGATATCACAATCTGGTTAAAAAAAAGAGAGATGGATAAATCAATAGCATCTGCTTTACTTTCAATATTTTTAAAAATTATAAGAATACATCTATAAATGATTATAACATTCATCTTTATGTTTTAATCTTTTTATTGTTGTTGGAAACATTGACTAGGATAAAAATTGAATAAATAACATGTTCAAAAGAATTACAATTTTTACAAATATCACTAATAGATATCTGTACATCACTACAGGACTGAATACTGTTAACGCTGATCAATGTGTATTTATTTCCTCCTGTAGCATAAAGAAATATTGTAAATAAGCAAAAAAGGACTTTTAATCAAAGGCTTTTATAGCAACAAGAATATACACAATGTTTTTATGGAACTTCCCCATCAGCAAGAGCAGGTTCAAAGTTCTTTTTAACAAAAGCTCATTGTAGAATACTAATGAACTCTGCTAACTCAGAATACAGTTCATGGAACAAATTTTATGAACAAATTGGAAACTTTATTCATAGGAGTAAAATTTTATTGGTTTAACAAAATTGACTGTTATGGGAAACAAGTCTATCTTTATATTGATGCTCCTAATTCCAAACTAAGGTATTTCTTTCATCTCTCTTTGGTTGTTATAGAAAAACAACTGTGCATAAAAAAGAAAATAATAGCCTCAAAATGACCAGAAAAAGGTGGCCACACAATAAAGCAATGAATGGTCAATAGTGTAACTTAGAATAGACTTGAACAGCTTTTCTCAATCTTGGCAACTTTAAGATGTGTGGAGGACAACTTTCAGAATTCCACAGCCAGCCATGCTGTGGAATGTGGGAATTCTGGGAGTTGACAAATATCTTAACATCTTAAAGAGCAGTGGTCTTGAAGTCCACAAGTCATAAAAGGGCTAAGTTTGAAGACCCCTGGACTAGAGAAACAAGAAGGGATATCTGGATGAAGGAGGTTATCATCAAAGTGGATTTTCCCTTAAATCGGATTATTACTGAATCCAATTCACAATAAAGTATGAAAGGAGGATAACCTGAAGTAAGGCAGCAAATGTGACCATAGATATGAGGAGGAATATTCACTAATAATTGCAAACCAAGTTCCTAGAATTTATGATGCTAGAAGTACTGAAAGAATACATGCAATAACATTTGAACAATGGCAGAATGGCAAGCATTTAGAACATGGATGTCTTCAGCTTACCTCTCCATTTTCTAAAGGCACTATCCGAGAATATTCTGTTGTGCAAATGACATCATTATCCTTTCTGAGAGGACTATTAGCTTCTTTTCTGAAACGTTCCCAACAATCTGCCTTAGAATCTATTTTTTTTAAAAAGAAAGTCACTTTTAGTTCAGTCTCTGATATGTTTTACTTGTGTCTCCTAGTCTTGATAATAACACTTATAAGTAAGACAAATGATATCATCAAAGCACAAGAGTTCACGCTGAAGCAGCTTTGGTGTCTTCAAGTCCTGCTCCTTGCCCTTCAGTTCTCCAAAGTTGATGGACATTCTCACAAAGTTTTGTCAAAGTATTCTTGGCTCACTAAAATATTTATGTTTAATGAATCTGAAACAGGGCACAGAATGAAACAAAAGGAAGGTAAACAGTAATCTCCATAGAAGTAGCAGAACCTCCACATCAGTCCTGAAAAGAATAAAGGTACCTTATGAATTCTTTTAAACAGTAATAAAATTTTGGGGCCATCATAGGCATGAGCCAGAACATATCTTGGTCCCACTACTATTACCTGGCTTTATTGTTTATCTTAACTATGAATCAGGGAACAGCATTTTAGACTGTGTACAATTCAACATGACTAACTATAAAATTCAGTTAGCTTGAATTCATTTCTTTTCTTCAAAGAAAAAAAGTACTATAAACATTGAAAGAGCTCTGTGGTTGATACTCACAGGCAAAGTATTGCCATGGTGTATATGTTCTTCCAAAATCTATTGATCTCTCTAATACCCACAAATCTGGACGAGGAGAATTTGCAAATTTGATGAGGACATAGGCCACATGGAACAACTGGTAATAAAATATATAAAGGAACATTAGAATATACCTGACAGCACTATGATACTATAAAGTAGAATGAGTAAGCTAAGTTTTTTATTGGTGGTGAGCTGGCATCCATTTCTAGGTATCCTACAGTATGTACTTTTAAAGAAATCATTAGCATAAGATTAATACTGCCCTGGGCCCTGTGGTTAGAATGCAGTATTGCAGGCTAACTCTACCACAGCCTGGAGTTTGATCCTGATAGGCTTGAAGTTGATATAGCCTTCCATCCTTCTGAGGTTAGTAAAATTAGTACCCAGATTGTTGGGAGTAATATGCTGATACTGTAAATCATTTAGAGAGTTCTGTAAAGCATTACCGAACAGTATATGTTTAAGTGCTATTGCTATTTGATGCTATGTATGAATTAGCTAATGATCATTTGATGTTTACTAACTTAAGGGTTGAAAACAATGACTACATTAGACATGAGAAATACCTTTGAGGGCAACCCCAAGAGATTTTCAAAAATTATTAGCAAATTAAAAACTAGTGTGACAACAGAGAAAGGTTATACATGAGTACATGAATATGCTATATGTTAACTGAATTAAATTATAATTACATTTAACTATAAATTGGATGAATTCAAATTTCATTTTATTTCTGATGAGAACCATCCTTTTTAAAAAAAATTAAAGGTAAAGGTAAAGGTTCCCCCGCACATGCGTGCTAGTCGTTTCCAACTCTAGGGGCTGGTGCTCATCTCCGTTTCAAAGCCGAAGAGCCAGCGCTTGTCCAAGGACGTCTCCGTGGTCATGTGGCCAGCATGACTAGATGCCAAAGGCGCACGGAACGCTGTTACCTTCCCACCGTAGTGGTCCCTATTTTTCTACTTGCATTTTTACGTGCTTTAGAACTGCTAGATTGGCAGAAGCTGGGACGAGTAACAGGCGCTCACTCTGTTATGTGGCACTCGGGATTCGACCCGCCAAACTGCCGACCTTCTGATCGACAAGCTCAGCGTCCTAACCCACTGAGCCACCGCGTCCCTTTTTTAAAAAAAATTACGGTGTGCCAATCAAAGGTTAACTGTGGGCCTTTGTTCCAAACACGCTGTGCCTTTCTATTTATCAATATAGTTCAAGGTTCATCTAGTCAGACTTCATTGAACAGACTAAAAAAACAAAGAATTTCAGAGAAAATCATATTACTGTTGGATAATCGAATAGAAAGGAATGTATGTGGACTTTGTCAATAGGACAGTTGCCCTGAGGGAAGTATACAGAGACTGCACCATCCAAAGTACAGTTTAATATCTGAAAGAATTGATGAATCAAACATACTCATTCAAGACAGAAAAGCTTGTCATTAAAATATCATCCCAAGACATTTTACAATATTTTGAATTTCTCAACTTAAAATTCCTTTTACTAGATCAGTGTTTTTCAACCTTTTTTGGGCAAAGGCACACTTGTTTCATGAAAAAAAAATCACAAGGCACTCCACCGTTTTCCGCACCGTTGGACCTCCCCACGGTCGCTACACGAACGGTCGTAAGTCGAGGATGGCCTGTGTTCTCAAGGGGTTGGACTAGATGACCTCCAAGGTCCCTTCCAATTTCTTCTTCTTCTTCTTCTTCTTCTTCTTCTTCTTCTTCTTCTTCTTATTATTATTATTATTATTATTATTATTATTATTGTTATTAATAGCCATTTTATTTTATTTTATTTTGGGGCTTTTGTTTGTTTTTGCTGTGAAGGAAAAGGAAAGCTTGCATTTCTTTTTAATTTATCTTTCTGTATTTTCTTTTTTCTCTTCTTTTCTTTCTTCCTTCCTTCCTTCCCTCTCTTCCCTCCCTCTCTTTTCTTTCTTTATCTTCCTTCCTTCCTTTCTCTCTCCCACTTTCTTTCCCTCCCTCTCTCAATTTCTTGCTTTCTACTTGTTGTGGAAACTGGAAGCTACTTGCATTTCTTTTTAATTTTTCTTCCTGCTTTTTTTCCTTCCTTCCTTCCTCCCTTCCTCTCTCTCTCTCTTTCTTTTCTATTCTCCTTTTTTTCTTTCTCCCTCCCTTTTCCCCTTCCCCCTTTCTCCTTTTTTCCCTTCCTTTTTTCTTTCTTTCTCACCTTTACCATCAAAAGCACTTCACTCCAGAGGGGGGGGGAACCCCAAAGGTTTTTAATTGCTTTGGTCCAAAGGACATTTTATTATGCAACGTATCAAAAGGACAGGTTAAAAAAAAATCAGCCATGTAATTTTTCAGACGCAAGCAAAGCCTCCAAGAGCGAAGCGGTCAGATCCCTCTATTTTGGGCTGGGGCGAGAGGTCGCGGCGAGCAAAGAAAGCGGAGCCAGGCAGCCGACCAGGCGGGAGTCTCGCATCCTCAGCCGCGCGGGGAGTAAGGAGTAAGCGGTGCGTGCTGGAGAAGAAGAGCTTTTTCGAACATTGCAGGCAACCAACCACGCGACAGCTCAGGCGAGCCAGGCTGGCCGCCCGTCCGTCCTCTTCCGATAAGCGAGCCGGTCGCCTCTCCCCAGCTTCTCTCTCTTCAGCAAGAGACCTTCCGAAGCCAGAGAAGGGGGCGGAGCTACGCTGCCGTGGAGCCCTGGTGCCTAGAGAGGTCGAGCCCACTTCTTTTCCCGGGCTTTTGCTTCCAGCGAAGTAGGGCCGTCAGCTTAGCCAAGGCTCCGGTGCCCAGTGCTCCTCGCCAGAGAGTCTTGCAGCGCCGCTCCGCCAGCGGCTGTTCCTCCCCCTCCTCCTCCTCCTCCTCCTCCTCTCACCGCTGTCTCCTAGGTCAGTGTTTTTTCAATTTTTCCCACAGCACACCAGGCAACATCTCGCGGCACACTAGTGTGCCGCGGAACAGTGGTTGAAAAACACTGTACTAGATCACTGAGATTCAGCTGAACAAAAATTACGTGGGCAAACAAAGAACTGTCAAGAAAGGTGATGCGGATTCATATGACTATTTTATCTCAGAATCTCAGAATCTTTTTTTAAAAAAAAGGAAAAAAAACCAGGAAGCGTGTTTTGCATGCCAAAGCTCTCAAGTTCAAACCCTGGCAAGAAGGATTAGCTAACAGATATGTGGAAACTCTTTCTTGGCTTGATGCTTGGATAACCATTGCCAGTCAAAACAGGTGGTTGCGTGATTTAAATGGATTCAAAGTTTAATCTAGTATGAGAAAAATGCCATAAATGTGTAAGATTATCTATGCTAAAGCAGAGCAAAGAACTTTTTAACTTGGCTACTAGGCTTCTATTTTATCTCCACAGTGGACTATCTCTGCTTATAGGAAATCCATAAGCAGGTCATAAATGCACCTGTTTTCCAGCGTACGACACTGAAAAGTATACTGATCTTCATATGGGAAGTAACCACTGAGACTTTTGTCTACCATTAATGTTTAAAATCCAATATATTTAATTTAGTAACCATGCCTTTGGTTTCTCAGCTGATTGGTTTGAAAAATGTAATTGATTTTGCATGAATTCATGTAATAGTTTAAGCACGTTTCCGACTCTAGGGGCCGGTGCTCATCTCCGTTTCAAAGCCAAAGAGCCAGCACTTGTCCGAGGACGTCTCCGTGGTCATGTGGCCGGCATAACTAGACGCCAAAGGCGCACGGAACGCTGTTACCTTCCCACCGTAGTGGTCCCTATTTTTCTACTTGCATTTTTACGTGCTTTCGAACTGCTAGGTTGGCAGAAGCTGGGACGAGTAACAGGCGCTTACTCTGTTACGCGGCACTCGGGATTCGACCCGCCAAACTGCCGACCTTCTGATCGACAAGCTCAGCATCCTAACCCACTGAGCCACCGCGTCCCTCTTAAGCACTTTAGTTTTAGTTTAATTTGATCTTTTTTAAATTATTCTGCTTTTATCCAGTAATTGTATTTTTATTACCCTTTTAACTATCATTAGTGAGAAAACCTGAAACAGCAGTATAAGCAATCTAAAATATCATCACAATATGGTTAGCCTTCTCTAACTTTGTTACTTTAGGATATTGTACTACAATTTTACCGATTGTCATCTAATCTGAGGATGGGCCAAGCTAGCTGCAATGATGGAGACTGAAATTCACACTTTTGGATACCTGACAGGGACCCACATTAGTGAGTCTGCTCTATATTATTTATTCTATAATGTACCCACTACTGTTGACGAGTCAAAATTGGATAAATATTTTTAACATTTAAGGATATGTTTATAAATCTGCAGTTCATTCAATTATAACTTGCTTAAATATAGATTATACAATAAAATAACATTGGCTGTTTTCATAATATACTAATTATATTAAGATTTAACATGTTGTACAACATTATTTAAATGTATGACTGCTTGTTACATTTCTGTTTTCTTATCAGTAAATTTATGGTGTCTTTTTTTTCCAGGACAGAAAGATGCCGGAAGACAGGTGATCCCATTTTCCACTAGAACCATTAGAGAAACTTACTGAAGGGAAACTATGGTTATTACTGTATTTTAAACATGGCACTATCCAGATGAGGAAATGGGATTCTGTGGGATTTTACAGATTCCTATTTCAAAGTAATTATAGTAGTATTGTTTTGGATATTGTGCTCCTTGGCCTGGGAGAAGAACTTCATTTGCTGCTGCATTTTAGATAATACAATGTCTTATGCTTGCCCATTTCCCATCTGGGGTCTTCATTAAGACTGGTGTTCTGCTGTTACAATTAAGAAGAAAAAAACCTTCAGTGGTGAGGATGCCAAATGTGAGAATTGCATGTTTCTCTGAGCAAAACATATACCTCTCAAAAGCAAGATACAGTGTTAAAAAAGATGAGAAGGGTGAGAAGAATTGGATTGAATATATATATCATATCCATGTCTCATGCTGCTTTCTCACCTTAGCAGGGATAAGTTTTTTAATTATTCTACTTCCCAAAAATGTGTCCAAAATATTAATATAGGATATGTCATCGTAAACTAAGGAACATTTCATCAGTATGATATACCAACCAAATATAAAAATGTTTTAATAAAAAAATTCATTTCCAAAGATAATGTAACTAGACTTCAAATCAAGGAGGGGTATCAAACTGCCGGCCCATGGGCCAGATGCATCGTAATAAAACCGTACCCACCCCATTGCTGGCATTGGCAAAAAAATCGCGATACATCACAACATGTCACGTGACAATTTTTATGTTATTTTGCTTGGAACACTGTCATAAAACTTGGACTGTTTACTCTTTAACATTAACCAAATTTATTAAAGTAGGTAAGCCCACTGTGTATTTGATGGAGACAATACAGTACATTAAAATAATGGAATACCTTCTAGTCCTGGATTTTTTTACTTAGTTTTCAAAGTTGTTCAGTTGTCTTTCCATAAAATCTAAACAAACTCAATGTCAGGTCCCAGAGAAATCAGAAAATCCAGGCAGTTCAAGTGAATATAAATATTTATTGCAAGCTTAAGTTCTCTACAAGAATCTGAACTACTACAAAACAAATTGGCAGTAGATAAGGATCAAAGGAATTCAGTGTGCTAAACATAGATCACTTGTGGGCTCAAAGGGATTCATGACTGATGATACATTTGACCACTCCCTCAGGCTCAGGCTGGTCATCTTCTACAGTCAAAGCTATAAATAGAACAGCAACTTCTCCCAACGGACAGGAAAAATAATAGATGCTGACCATGTAATATGTTGGAGTTGCTTGGATTATGCCTCCAAAATAGAGGTGTTATAAATAAATCTGCTAGTCTGCTGAATACAAGTATAAGTAATTTTTCCTGCCAATCTTCTCTATCCAGTGGGCCAGCAATATAAAACACAAAAAAATGATCATTTTCACTGTAGTTTCCCTTTACATGCCTAGACATAGCTAGCAAGTTTCACCTCACTCTTCTTTCCCCAGACCAAACATCCCAAGTTCCTTCAGTCTACCTTTAAAGGGCAAATCTTCAAGTACTTTTGTTGACCTTCTCTGACTTTCCTTTATTTTGTAATACACCAGTGATAAGTGACTTATTTTAACCAGGCCATATTTTTGCGATACTTGTAACACTTTTTAGGGTGCTGTCATTTCTTCTACTATTCCCAAAGCTTGTCATTCTGGAAGCTGACTGCATATAGCACTTTCCTGCTTTTATCTATAATGCAGAGAAAAGGAAGGAGGGAAATGCTTCAGAGGAATTGTGTCATCAGGCAGGCAAGGCTGGACCTGAATGCAGAAGTTAGCAATCCACATAAAAAAAACTGGAGAATTCTGTTTGATTTACATTTTTTTCAGAAACGGCACATTAAAAAGATTAAAAGGCTGAATATGAGGCTCAATTGTATTTGTACACTGATCAAAATTAGTGGAACTAGCCTGGATCTAGCCACAGAAGAAGCTTTATTTAGCTTGCTTTGTTCTGACTTAACTTGAGAAATGAACCCAGCCAAGTCAACAAGCCATGGTTTAAAAGTCATAGCTTGGTGTGATGTATGAATTTAGCCACTGAGAAAAGGAGCTGTGAATTAGCTGTGGTTAAATTTCCTTTGAGTTAATCTGACTTCACTGTAAATCTCATTTTAAATAGGGCTGTAGAATTTTATAAGTATCTATTTCTTTCATGCTTTCTGGTTAGACTTTATAAACAAAACCAGATTAAACAATTATTATGGCCCCTAGGAAGAAGGTTAAACAATATAATTTATGAATACGGGCAACAAGAATCTCCTCTCTGCATGCAAGCCAAATACACATTTAGGTTTTTTACTCTGCAGAAGAGAAAACATGAGAAGATTTTGTCCCACCTTAATGAAGTCTGAAATCCTATATTTATCACATAGGAAGAGGAAATATTCATAAAGAGAATAAGAGGAACATGGCATTTTTCAAAAAGTATTTGGATCTGTTTGCAACACTTTTCCTCTAATTGTGCGTATTTTAATGAATGGCTTACCATATAGTAGAACTAATGTTTCCTAACAATGCAGTGCACGTTTCCCTAAGAAGAAAAAAGAACAAACAAGCTAACTGGATTAAACCCCAGTATGGGCTCCACCTGCATAATAGAAACAGCAGCAGGAACAGCTAAGAAAGGGTTTAAGGACTTTGATGTCTTTTTTTTAAGTTTTATTGATTTTTAAAAATTACAATCTTTAGTGCTTAATAAACAACGTTGTCTGGGTTCACATATTTAACATTAACGTCTTCAATACAAATCTGTTCAGTACTGCAAAATCCAGTATTTTTCCCTGATCCTCCTTTCTTCCCCATATTTTTTCCATTTCCCCTCATTACATAGTTACAATTCTTGTTACTATTGATGTGTACAAAGTTAGATATAAACATCCTCATCATATTTTACTTGTTGTTGTTGTTAGCTGCGAAGTCATGTCCAACCCATCGCGACCCTATGGACAACGTTCCTCCAGGCATTCCTGTCCTCTACCACCTTCTGGAGTCCATTTAAGCTCACGCCTACTGCTTCAGTGACTCCATCCAGCCACCTCATTCTCTGTTGTCCCCTTCTTCTCTTGCCCTCAATCTTTCCCAGCATTAGGCTCTTCTCCAGTGAGTCCTTCCTTCTCATTAGGTGGCCAAAGTATTTGGGTTTCAGCTTCAGGATCTGGCCTTCTAAAGAGCAGTCAGGGTTGATCTCCTCTAGGACTGACCGGTTTGATCGCCTTGCAGTCCAAGGGACTCGCAGGAGTCTGCTCCAGCACCATAATTCAAAGGCCTTTGAACTATGGAATTTTACTAATATTATAGAAATAACAATAATATCCTTTCATAAATCAATATCCTCTTTTTGCTGTTCTTATTAAGGTTTGATTTCCCATCAATATTTGAAATAGCTTTATCTGTTATGATTTTCTCAATGTTAATTACATTTATTTAGGTCAAATCTTCTGTTTTTTAAATTGACTCTCGCTTTCTTTCTTTGCCAAGTAGCTTTCCAAGCCAAGGCAATTAAATCACTCAGGAATTTTCTTTCTATTTCTGTAAAAGTTGCTTGGCATGAGGAAGACAATTTAGGTAGGGTATTTTTTTTGGGGGGGGGGAATTCCACCCATTTATATTCCTTAAGCAACTCCCACTTTCCTTCTCCCTCATTTTCTCTTTTCATTTTTTGTCTCCCAAGTTGTGACATTTCCCCTGACTACTCTATATTCCATTTTTTAAAATCTTCTTCCTTATCATCAGGTATGTTTTGCAGACCTAAGGGGTAAAGCATCTTTTCCATTTTTGTTGTTATGGCTAAGTCTTGCAGTATTTTATATGTATATGGTAGTTTATATTTCCCTTCTTTTATCTCTTCCATCTCTAGGTCCATTTCCTCTGCTTCATCTTCTCATTTCTGGTTTATTTGTTCATACTTTGTAGTCGTTGTCTAGGAATTTTCTAGTTGTAGATTTAGTTTGGAGATTTGCTCATTTATATTATCTAAATTAGTTTTAGTCTCATTATGGTTTCTTTTTGTATCTTCTTTGTGTGCAACAATTGTTTGGTGAATTAGTTGTAGCATAGAGTATATTTCCTTCAAAAAAGTGTTTATTTTTTCTTGAGGCACCATTCCTGGAGATCCTCTAGTACAGACATGTCAAACTTGCGATGTCACATGATGTTGCACAACGTAATGGAGACTTTTCGCCATTGCTGGCAATGGGGTGGGCACGGCTTCTGAATGACGCGACCAACCCATGGGCCGGCAGTTTGACACCTCTGCTCTAGTATCACCAATCTTAATAAGAGTAGAACAAAGTTTCATCTAGTTTTCTGGTCTTTATGTTTAGCCTTTATAATCCAATAGGTTCCAAAATATGGGTCCAGTCCTAAAAGCAATATTTTGTAGTAATCTTTTGTCTCAGGTGTTCAAGAATTGTCGGTCAGGCAAGATTGTAATCCACAATGTTCAAAGTGCTCAAAATGTTCAACCACCCTGAAAACAGCTCAAAAGTCTTTCCCAGCCAGACGTAGTCAAAAGTCAAATGTTTCTTTCTCTCCCAGTAGTTCTTGAGATTAAAAGTCCAAGCTCAGTAGGTGTTTATAGACCAAGAAGGTCAGGGTGATAAGTATGCCAAAATATTTTCCTTTATTGCCAGCTGTTCTCCATTAAGTAGGAGTCACCAAGCAGCCAGGAAGCTAGTTGTAGTCCTATACTCAAATCCACCACTAGATGTCATTCAAAATCCATTTTCCACTCTTAAGACAAAGGATTGATTTCGTATATCTCACCTCAATGTTTTTTTTTCAAAGAGAAAATCTTAACAATTATCTCAGTTCTCAAATTTATCAAAGCTGTAGCTTTATGTTACTTCCACTTCAGTATTATGTCCCCCATGAAAGAAATTAAAATGCCACTTCTGTTCACGTTCAGAGGTTTTAGCTTCTTGAGAGCCTTTCCCAGGAAATTCAATTGTAAAACAGTAAAGAAAGGATCAATGTTCTCACCCAGTTCCAAACATGCTGTTTATGATGCTAATTAGTGTTTTTCTTCTTTGGTTGTCAGCAGCTAATGGCTGGCCACAGGAATGTAGCAAGTCTTTCCCCTACCAGTTTGGAGGACTTTCCTCAGATCGAACAGAAAGACCGCCATCTCTCCGTGATTGATGAGGCACCCCTCCTTTTTGATCACCCAGATGGGAGCATGCTATGATGGAGGTGATTGATTGAATGAGAGATAAAACTCCACCCGACTGTCCATGCTCTTGTTTTAACCCTTTCTTTAATTGTAACTAATATTAATTTTAATGTTTTATAGCTATGTTTTTAGTCTATTGTAAGCCACCAAGAGTCATCTGGGACAGTGAGATGGCCAGCATACAAATTTAATAAATAAATAAAACCTAGACATAGTCTTTCATCCTGATTTGCCTCTCAAAATTATTGCAAAACTGAAGGGGATTTTTTTTTTATCATATCAATAGGGAAATATATGAATTTTGATCCTATGTATTTGAAGGATGTCATGCTGTGAGAAGCTGCTAAGGTTTATGCATACCACCTTACAACAAGATGCTTCCATGTTCCATGTTGGACCACGTATACAGAACTTCAACCAACCCATACTAAGTCAGCCACAAGGTAAGCAGAATCTGTACTTACCTGTCCCAGATCCAAAGTAACATTCACTTCATCATACTTCAAACCTAAGGAAAGAGAAGGACTTTGCCACCAACGTTCTGTTCCATCTATAGCATAATCTATTGGATGAGCCTTATTAGGATCAGCAGCATTGCAATAGTCGCAAAACTGGCCCTGAAACAAACAGGTAAACAAAAAGCTATAACAATTATCATTCAAATTTTAGTGTATTGAAAGATTCAGAAGTTGTACGGTCATTTCCCATAAAGGCCTAAAACAGCCTAATTCAGAAACAGAAATAAAAATAGATTCTTCCAGAGTAAAATTCTTGCATTACTGCAGTTACTTAAAGCAGAATTAAAGTGTGATTCCAAATGGCAACATATTCTAAATAGTCAGCAATGTTCTACAGCCAAAATTCGCTAACTTGAGCCTCTAAGTAAGAAAATTAATATTAAAACAACTAGAAAGCTTTCAGATACTCACTAATTGAGTCTAACCAGTGGTGGGATTCAAATATATAAACAACCGGTTCTCTGTGTGGATGCCACTTCTGGAAGTCCATTCTGGGCCTGGGCAACAAAAAATTAGTTACCGGTTCTGCCGAAGTGGTGTGAACTGGCTGAATCCCACCACTGAGTCTAACTGATTGCTAAACTCCATCAGCACCATACTAAATGAGGAACAATGAACAGAAGCAAAAGGAAAGGTCCAGTTAATCTAAAAGCCTTCACAGTGCTTCACCTCCTAACATTGCACAGATTGGAGTAACAACCTATTTTCCAAAGCACCAGAAGACCAGACAAGAAACAATGAATGGAAACTAAACAAGGAGAGAAGCAACCTGGAACTAAGAAGAAACTTCCTAACATTAAAGATAATTACCCAGTGGAACAGCTTGCCTCCAGAAGTTGTACGTGTTTCATCACTTGAGGTTTTTAAGAAAAGACTGGACAGCCACTTATTTATTTATTTATTTATTTAGATTTATATACCGCCATTTCCCGAAGGACTCAGGGCGGTTTACAGGGCATTTAAAAAACAGTCAATACAAACGTTAAAACAAATTAAAAGAGATTAAATAGAACCCTGAGAAAATTAAAACCCAGTTAAAATTAAAATTAAAAATATTCTCAGCCTGGGCCAGAGAGCTCGAAGAGCCAGGTCTTCAGGTCCTGGCGGAATGAATGGAGGTTGGGGGCAGTCCTAAGCTCCGCAGGCAGCTGGTTCCACAGGGCAGGCGCACCCACTGAGAAGGCCCTACCCCTGGGTGTTACCCACCAGCAGTCTTTAACCGGCGGCACCCTGAGGAGACCCTCCCTGTGGGAGCGCACTGGACGAAGGGAACTTGATGCTGGCAGCAGGTGTTCCCTCAAATATCCCGGACCCTCGCCATTTAGGGCTTTATAGGTCATCACCAGCACCTTGAATCTCACCCAAAGGGCAACTGGAAACTTGTCTTGAATAGTACAGGTTCTCCTACTTGAGCAGGGGGTTGGACTAGAAGACCTCCAAGGTTCCTTCCAACTTTGTTATTCTGTTATTTTTGTTAACTGGTCCTTGCACTTCAAGTTAGACAAGTGATCAAAATT
Source organism: Vipera ursinii (assembly GCF_947247035.1). NCBI lineage: Eukaryota > Metazoa > Chordata > Lepidosauria > Squamata > Viperidae > Vipera > Vipera ursinii. The sequence continues at coordinate 166,482,732 of NC_139516.1, read as the reverse complement.
TGAGTGATTCACTTAATGAACGTAGCAAAAAAAAAAAGGTCTTAAAATTGGGTGTGACTCACTTAAGTGATGGAGACTCTAGTCCCAGTTGTAGTCATATGTCAAGGACTACCTGCATCGTTTGTATTTGATTGACATTATGCAGGGTGTATTAGAAAAAAGATCTGCCTAAATGAAACCATTAGAAACTCCAAAAGTAAAGCACTAATAATTCTGTAAGTCACATAGGTCAATACAATATATGCATGCCCTTTTAAAGCAGTGATGAGAAATCTCTAGGCCAAAGGGCAAATTCAAGGGACAAGGTCCCAAAAATCTCATAGAAAGGCAAAAAGTGGACATTTAAAAACAACACTTTCAGGTCACATGAATAACCTGAAGTATTTATTCTATTGAAATTAACAAGTATATTGAAATTTTGTATTTTCGGAAAGCATCTGAATGGGATGAGTGAACGGAAGCTACCTGTATAGGTGAGGGAAAGCGGATTATCCTGATCATTGCTGGATCATGATCTTCAATATTAATTCATAGAAAAAACGCCTACTATAAAAATACTATCTGAATTCATTTAAGCATTATCTTAAATTGCCTCTCTGCTTTATCCTATGAAACTCATTAGAAACTGAGGAGATGCCAAACGTCTACCATGAAGATTTGCAAGGAAAATGTTATGGGGATACTGGAGAGCTAATTAAAAATTGCCTATTCTAGCCAGGAATGGTTCTCTCACCTTAGGCAGGGTAAAGTTTTTTCATTATTTTTATCAATATCTATATAAAGATAATGATGGAAGCCAGGAATTACATTTTACTTGCAATGTGCAAATGTTTTGGATATATAGTTCTCCCTTTTTGCTCCCATATATGTTGCTTTGTTGGAACATGATAAAATCACCCATTATAACTGCCTCAACCCAGAAGAACTTCACAACTAGACACATGTTTAGTCTCATTTAATTCCTGTGGAGTTCCATAAATTATGGATTATTCCCAGAAATCATGTATACATGAAAGTTCTAAGAATGCATAATTAAATATCAATGCAGATACGATGCCACTGGCTAAAGTTGAATTAAGAGAACAATTAAATATTACCCAGGATCCTGGGTGTTTATACAGTGTTACCTTGTAGACACATAGCATTGTCAGCAATCACTTTGGAAAAACTCTTAGAAAAAGAACATCTTATCAAGCTATACTTAAGGCAGGACAAGAAGCAATGGATGGAAACTAATAAAAGAGAGAAGCAACATAGAACTAAGGAGAAATTTCTTAACACTGAGGACAATATCCAGTGGAATAGCTTGCCTCCAGAAGTTGTAGGTGCTTCATCACTGGAAGTTTTTAAGAAGAGACTGGACAACCTTTTCTCTGAAATGGTTAGGGTTTCCTGGCTGAGCAGGGGGTTGGACTAGAAGACCTCCAAGGTCCCTTCCTATTATTATTATTATTATTATTATTATTATTATTATTATTATTATTATTATTATTATTATTGTCGTCGTCATCATCTGTAAACTTCATAGAGCCTATGCAGATTGGTGTGTAACAGATAAATTGAACAAATAAGTAATAAAATAAACAATTTTCAGATAAATCTCCAATTCTGTATGTTGTCTATCTTAGCTTTCTGATTATCTGGATTGTGCTATTTTCCCCATCTGTCCCTTTCCCCTGGCTATATCTGTATGCATGTGGATATGTTCACTTAAACCTTTAGTTTAAGGTATTTATGCATGGTACCCAATTTTATGTGAAAATAATTCTAGTAATTCAAGTTGAAACAGTATGACAATATATGCATTGCTGTGCTGATTTCCCAATCTTTTGAAAGAATGTAGAAGCCCTCTTGAACCACAGTAAGAGGTAAACTACAGAAGTATTCTTGCTATGTGTCTCAATGAGGCGTTGTTAAAACTGCAGAGAAGGACTTTGATAGCTTCCCATTAAATCAAATATGCAAGCAGAATGGCATGTTTTCTTGTGCCAGGATAGATCTGCCAAAAGTCCTACTAAGATCTTGGACATGGCACAAATCATATCTGACCTCTTACCCAAAATCTCCAAGGCAAATATTAAATAAGGAAAACTCTATTCTTTTTTGTTCTAATGTTGGTCAAGTCTATGGCTACATTAATTTGAATAAACCCCAGACCTTTCATTTCATAAATTGGCAAAGAAGCACCTGTATTTTTTCCTTTGGTTAGATCACTCTTGACCAACCTGATGCCATCCAAACGATATGGACAACAACTTCTAAGATAATTGGCCAAGGTAGATAAGAATTCTGGGAGATGTAGTCTTAGTGCAGTTTCCCCAGATTGGGAAAGTCTAACATGGATTTATGGAAATTCTCAGTCATCCAGGTCATGGTTGTTCCAAAGGTGCTTTTTGAAAAGCCAACTGGACTTTCTTTGTTTTTCCTTGAAGACATTTCACTTTTCATCCAAAAAGCTTTTTAAATTCTCAGTTCTCAGTTTTCAGAACTGAAAAAGTTTCTTAGATAAGAAGCAAAACATCTTAAAGGAAAAACAAAGAAAGTCTAGTTGTCTTTTGGGAAATCTAACATGGATTATTTTAAAGTGACTAAATTTGCAAATGTTTTTAAAACATTTTTGAAAAACCAGGTTAGTATTCACAGAGCAGGGATACAGAACCACTGTATGCTCTGAAAGTATTTTCAAGAAGCCCATAAAATATTAGGCTTAGGTACCCTGCTTCTCATGGACACTTCCTTGGACAGTGCTACTATCAGGCTGTCCATTCATAAGTAAATTTTCTTGAACGTAAAGGCGCTTATTCCAGGATTCTGAGTATAAAAATGCAACTGTACTATTATATATGGTAAATCTGTAACTCTAAATGTACCCTTCAGGATACTATTACTTTCTCAAACATCCTATTGTCCATACAAGTATTTTCTAGCGTATCATATCCAATAGATATTACAAGAAAAAGAAGAACTGAATCTTTTTTGTGTGTCTTCATGCAGAGACACACAAATATATTCATATACATTTTACAGAACTCAGCTAAAATGCATGAGGCTCAAATACACACATGACAAACAATTGGTTGATTTAGAAGGGGACTAGTAGCTAATTTTCAAGACAAACACCTTAAGCTATTTTCAGTGCATACGCAGAACTGATGTTGTGTAATAGTGGATCACTTGTGTTGGATTTTATTCTTCTTCTGACTCCTGACAGACAAGATCCTACAAGTTGCTGCCAAAACACCTGAAGGGAATTTATTTTCTTTAACCCAACCCTGAAAAGTTGTTGGTGGATTCTTCTTTTCACTATAATAAAAAGAGGCTGGTAATGCCACAATGTTGTTGTCCAGAGACACTGCTTTGGTTATCACATTGGCCTAGGAGCTTTGAGCAAGAAACTTCTCAAGTAGTACTTTTATGTTTATTTTATTTATTTTAATTCCATTTATATCCCGCCCTTCTCCGAAGACTCAGGGCGGTTTACAAGCTTAGCAGTAGCCGCCCTGAGTTGGCTAACATAAGTTTCTGTGTTGGTTAAAAAGAGGCCCATTTGTTTAAACCCCTTCGGCCCGGCAGCTAACTGAGTAGATTGTGAGGTAGCATTGCTTTATCATACACAAAAGGAAACCAGGAGTTAAGACTGAAAGAATGCACATGTTTTCTTTAATAAGGAAGATGATTATGCAGTACAGGACAATCTTTCTCAGCCAAATGCTTTCTCAAACTATTGGATTTCCTCTCCTGTATGTTAGCCATAATGATAAGTTGACATGCTAGGAATAATGAGAAATGTAGCTAAACATGTCAGCAGGGCATCTAGTTTGGGAACACTGACTTGCCTTCTTTATACTGGGCAGCATTTGATGAACAAAGTATTTGAACATGAAAAAAAATCTAAGCATCAAAGAAGGACACTCATTTCAAAAATCTGGTTTTAATCATTTTTACTAGAAACAGCCACAATGATGATCATTAGAAAAGGGAGGCAGAGATGAAACAAAGCAAGAATTTGTAAACAGTTTAATCACATATTCATTCACTGGCAAATGGAATCTTCTTCCATGGAAGGTAAGCTCCAAGGGAAGGCAGACCAGCAACTATTACAGATTTTAAAACTCTGCCCATAACAATGCTCAGTTATTTTCCTTTTTGAGAGATGTAGTTTAGCATCCCATCTACACAGTAGACTTGTTAATCAGAGCAAGGATGGTATCCTAGCTCTGCATTCATAATCCATAACCTGCACTGAAGACCCTTTGAGCTTTCATTTATTTTAACTTTTCTTGGCCACATTTACGGGCAAAAATCTATGAAAAGTTCAAAAGATAAGTTCACAATAGAAGTACAGTATAGCGGTACACAGGGGTGAGGCTCATGTAACGTGGCTTGCTGCCTCAGTGTGTGGAATAGTTTGCTTTCCCAGGTAAAGATGCTCTCTTCCTTCTTGACATTTAGAAGGTGACTGAAAAAGATTAGCTTCTGCTGGGCCCTGGATCTTATTTTATTGGGAGTTGTGGCTCATGTATGCAACTGGCTGGGATTAGTACTATGAGTGTTTTAGTTTCCTTTGGGTTAGTTAGAGCCAGAGTACTAAAAATATTCTTAAATTAGCAAATCCCATCAATTAAAACATTACAACATCTAACTATCAATATAGGATATCATTACAGCTAACAAACCCAGTGCAATAAAACCTTTCATGCCTTAAGCATGCATAAAACATATATTTTGCATGAATAAAACACAGGCAGCTGGAATGGCAACTCTGGAAGACAGAAAGAGAACTAAAATCACACTGCTGTCTTTTTTTCATGGTGGGAAAGGACTTAGTATGTGGGCACAATAAATGCCGTTAGAGTACAAGGGTAGCATCCAAGTCAGTCCCTTTAGAGGAATGTAATGTTATCTCAATAAAGTCATTTCCTAAGTATTATCAGACACATTCCAGTTATATAGGTCACAGTATGATTGACAATGTTTTCTTTATCATTGCTATGTAGCAAATCAAAAGTATATAACTGGTAGATTTGCATTATTTGGGGTTTATTTGTGTTCCTTTTAGCAAGGAGACCATGATCAGTGTTGTTATACATACCAATAAAGAATACCTTGTTTCAATTACCTCCTGTCACTTTGGCTTCTAATTTAACTGAATATTTTTCTTACAACAGTTTGGCATAGTCAGAAAGACTGGAAAGACCAATAATGAGGGACATCCCTTGCCACTTTCTCAGGTTCATGGCTTCTGCCTGTACCATCTCCAAATACAGAACCTGTTTGGAGATACATAATTGGGTTGCAGTATTAAATTGTGTGTCAGGGACTCTGCGGGAGTGAGTCTAAATGCAAGTCTCTGAGTCTTGCCTACTGATTTTGCAGAATTTTCCCAAAACAATTACGTATGGGAGAATACATTGAAACTTTGTAACACTCCATATACAATAGGCATGAAGTAAAATTCACCTAGTATACATAATTCAGTGCCTTTTAAAAGTAAATCAGATAAGAGGGATAATTGGAAGGATGGTACCAAAAGCTATTGAAAAGTATACAAGCATTAGCAGGCATACATTTTTCTCATCCATTCCTGGTATAAATCTACCAGAGCTCAACCCCAAGCTGAGTTTGAAGCCTATTTGGAATTATTATTTTTTTAAATCCCATTTATATCCTGCCCTTCTCCGAAGACTCAGGGCGGCTTACAATCTAAAGCACAAATCAATGTGCTTAGCAATTTTGAATAATCTATGATATGCAATGTTGCTTGTACTGCAGGATCTATGTTGCTTTTAAGTATTGTTATCATCTCAAAATTAACCAGCTAGAACAGGGGTCCCCAACCCCCGGTCTGTGGACCAGTACCGGGCTGCCAGCAACTGGGTCACACAAACAAGCAAAGCCCCGTCCACGAGATGCAGGCAGCACACAAAACTATGCACCCTCTGGTCCGCAGGAAAACCTCTCTCCCCAGAACTGGTCCCTGGTGCTCAAAAGGTTGGAGACCTCTGCGCTAGAACCAAAGAGAGGAACCAATTAACCTATGAGCTCAACTAACTGAGATAACTTCTATCTACAAATACCAATGTATCTCTGAATATTGACAGGACAGAGATTGTAATACTTTGAAGCAAGCTTAAAAATGGATGTTCTTAAAACAACTGTGAGTTGAAGACCCTTATTAACACATCCTCAGGGAAAGGGCGGTATATAAATGTAATAAAATAAAAAAAATAAACATTGCAGATATGTCAGAATAGATCTCATTGTGTCCTTTTGCTCACTCCTAACTTCTTTGCTCTTGTACTATTAATCAGAAGTATTAGTCATTAGAATGAAACATCTAATTACAGAAGTCTTTAACCCATAGAAACACCAAACTATGCTTCAACAATGAGTAGAATAAAATGATTTAGACTGGAGATACAGGAGTTAAATTAGACGAAATACCTTTCAGCATGTAGGGTTGTCTGGATTTTCCCACCCCCAGACATAGAAGCTCAATTGGCACAAGTGTTTTGGTGTTTTTTTTTTTACATAAACTTCTGATGAGGAAGCTCTCTACCTAATTCACTATATAAGTATTAGAAATTAAAGCTAGTGATAACTCAGTCACAGCACACAGAGCTTCCTGTTTATTTATTTATTTATTTATTTTAATTCTATTTATATCCCGCCCTTCTCTGAAGACTCAGGGCAGCTTACAAGCTTAGCAGTAGCCTTCATTTTATGTATATGCCTGCTTATTAGGGCTTTCACACACACCCCAAGCGGCATTATTACAAAGTCAGCTTAATTGCCCCCAACAATCTGGGTCCTCATTTTACCTACCTCGGAAGGATGGAAGGCTGAGTCAACCTTGAGCCTGGTGGGACTCGAACCTGCACTAATTGCAGGCAGCTGGTGTTACTTAAGGAGGCACTAGCCCACTGCTCCACCAAAGCTGATGTATATTTGAACTATACACATACATGATCACACTGGATCAGTGCCACTGGTATTAGGGGAAGAAAGAGAGGTTCTATATCACCTTGTCTTGATGAAGACAGCTATTATTCATAGGCGATTTTATGCATGCCCATCCAGGGGGGAAAAAAGTCTGAGATTCAGAGACCTCAGCCCCAAGAATACAGGATTGCAACCGTGATGGTTACTATCCCAAGAGAAGTAACTAATCCAATTTCGAAGTTTTAGGAGTGCTGCTGCTCTTTCCGTTCTTCTTCCTCCCAATCTCTCTACCCCACCACCATCACCACCACCACCACCACCACTCGCCCCTCCCCCACCCACGGTCATTTCTCTCACCTGGATGGTTTGTCCGTCGGGGGACGCAGCGGGTCCCCCCACCAGCTTGCAGAAGAGCTCTAGGCGGGGCCTCCCGCTCTCGTCCTGCCCGCAGGTGGCAGTTGCCCAAATGCGGGTTATCTCCGCCAGGTTGAAGTAAGGCGGGTGGAGACTAAGCGCCCGCTCCCCGGCGCCCAGGGCAGAAGCCGCGAGAGAGCCCGCGGGCTGGCAGCAGGACCAGAGCGCCAAGACCAAGCCGGCCAAGGCTGCGCCCGGCGGCGCTCCAGAAGTCAAGAGAGGGGCCGCCACCCGGCTCCTCGCCATCTTCGCGCCCCTTCACTGGATTTGTTTACGCCGTCCGCGGGATTAATGAGCCGAGAGGGACGGCCTGCCTCCGCCCCTCCGGTGCCCCTTTGTGCTCCGATTAGCTCGGAGGGCACCGAAAAGAAAGCGGGGGAGGAGGAGGAGGAGGAGACACCTCCTGCTGCTCCGCTGCCACTTTTCGCGGGATCGCGAGGAAAAACGCCGCCCAGCGCCACAGGGAGAGGAGGAGATCGGACTCCGTGGGCCCCAAGGAGGCGAAGGCGGTGTGGTGACCCCCTGAACGATCTCGGCGGAGAAAAACACCTGCAGCTCTAAGAACAACCCGGCGCTTGCTTCGGTTAGCCGGGAGCGCCAGTCCGGCGTTAAGTCAGGCGAGGACTGAGGAAACGCGTCGCTCTTGGCTGGCTGCAGATCGGATCAGATTAAGGCTTCGCTCAGGGCTGCGATCCTGTACCCTCCGCGTTTCTCTCGGCGCAACTGAACTTCGTGGAATTTGCCTTTGATTAAATGTCCATTACAGGGTGCTTGTGGGTTTAGGGGCCGAGGCTGGCGTTAAAAACGCGAGAAAATTTCTTAAGACGACCCATACTTTCCACCACTTGATTGCCTTGCAGAGACTTTGAGGTTGGGAACACCATGTTCAGCATTCCCACAGGAGCTAACTTCAAACAATTCACAACTGCACATTTACCTCACTTAAGCTATATGAACAGGCTTCATCTTGGATTTTCAACTCAGTTCCATCTTTTTTTTCTCTCTTTAAAAAAAAAACTGACTTCCACAAATCATTAAACTAATTTTTGGAGGGTGTCAGGATCATCTTTCATTCACTATATGGAAATTAAGACATTTCCTCTGGAGCAGCTACTTCAGCATTCAAGGTTACAGCAGCATAAGTGCCAATGGTTTATTATAACTGATTTTCAACTGATTTTATCTGTCGGGTATTTGATAAATTCCTCTCCATCTGAGCCCTTCTTCCCAATGAGAGACCAGGTGATCTTGAATAGGGATGCAGGCGACACTCTAGGGATGCAATAAGACCCAAGAAATAGTGACATTTTGTTGCTCTTACTGCCATGATGTAGAGCTTAACAATGGCTCTGACCCGTGTCCAATCAGATGTGTTCTTAAGTTTTCCTCCAGCAGTGCTCTAGGCATCTTTTGGCTCTTTCCAGCATCTTCAGCTTCTCCACAAACCATAGAGAGTTTTGGGAGTGATGGGCCAGAAGAGGGCACATGGGTGTGATTCTCTCCAGGGCCTTGGCTGCTTTCAGGTTGTGGCCAAAGCCTCCACAGGCTAGTGCTGCAGAGCCCCCAGAACAGACATGTCAAACACAAGGCCCGGGGGCCAGATCCGGCCCGCGAAGTGGTTTCATGTGGCCCGCAAAGCCATCCTGGAAACAGTGAGGGAACGGCCCCCGCTGTCTTGGCCCTGGCCCAGAGACCCTCCTTCTGCCAGAGACCCTCAGATTTGTCCCACTCCTGCCCAGGCCCCCATTGGCACCCTTGATGCGAACGATGTAGAGCTGGCCATGCCCACCCAGTAGGCCATACGCACTCTAGCCACGCCCACCCAGTAGGCCACGCCCACCCTGGCCACGCCCACCCGGCGACTCGAGGGCAACCACAATGCTGATGCGGCCCTCAATGAAATTGAGTTTGACACCCCTGCCCCAGAACATTTCCTAGCCTAAGTGGGTGTAGTCACCAAGGACGAATAATTCAAATAAGTCTTCTCTCTTTGCAGGAGGAAGCAGCACTGGAGATTCTTACAGCCACCAGGGCATGGTCTGACCATGCTAGAGGGGATAATGACAGATCCCCCACCAGATCCGGCTGCCAACAATACAGTCATATTCGGAGTGTGACCACTGTCCTGATTTGGACCTTGGATGACCTGGTGTAGGCCCATGGCCACCATGGTGGCCATGAACTCCTGAGCTGCGTACGAGGCCAAACCAGATTGAAGTCTGGACCACAAACTACTAGGGGAACTCCCCTGCCAATCCTGAGATGGCCTCCAGCAGTTCAGGCAGGAAGGCAGCACAGAGGCTGGTACAGCAGCAGCAGCAACATTTCCAACTGATCCTGTGAGACCAACAGGGCCTCACACCCAGAAACCTGTGGAGCATGATGCCTGAAAAGCAAAAAAAGATTCCTGGATGACAGCCACTAGGCCCCCTCCTCTGCCCTAAGGCCTTGGCTGGTTGCAGACCCTAAACCCAGCTGGACACATTTCCAAGAGAGAAACTCCCCCCTCTGGTGTCAGCCAGGCTTCAGTAATGCATGCCAAGTTGGCTTATTCCTCCCCTATGAGTTCAAATTATCTTGTAATAGGAAAACTGTATGACACATGACCACCACAACACAAAGTAATTTACCAAGTAAATACCGATAGTTGTATGAGTTTAATCTTCTGCTTTGGAGAATGCTGTCTGTATTTTAGCAGTATTTTTAGCAGTACTTCACAGGAATAAAATATAGACCCTTCATTCATTGCTGAACTACAATATCCCTCATCATTGCTGGAATTGCTGCTAGGAGTTAAAATTTTCTCTCTCTCCTCTTAATATGGCTGAAACACCAACTCCATTTTTCGAAACTGTTCTTAATCTTTAAAAGTGTACATGTATAACTTACTGCAATGCCCTGATATTAAATGATACATTAAGGAAAGGAATTTTGGATTATTATACTGGGAGCCACTCATTCTCTCAGAGCCCTAGGAAGAAAGTCCTGGCAAGCCACTTCTGAAAACGTTGCCAAGAAAACTGCATGGACTTGTTCCTCTAGCCACCAGGAGTCAGGATTGACTTGATGGGCCATAACAAGAAGACTATCATAATGCAGTCCTGTTCAAGGCTGTACTAAACACAATGAAAGTATTCTTATGAAGGTCGATATGTGACTTTTCTTATGCACTTCTCTCTCTCTCTCTTTTTGCAAGGTGAGCACATCAAAAGCCAAAAATAACATGTTCCTATTACAAACAGCTTGCAACCTGAATAGACACCCCTAAAACAGGACACTTCAGGTAGATAACAAACTTGGCCTACCTTTTCAGTTATTCTGTTTTTACTAAACAATAGTCTCAGTTCCTGATCTGTAGTTGTTCATAACCATATATAACATAATGACATTTAGTAGCATAAACACTATAGCATATTTTTATTTTATCTGTGATTTTGATTCTTGGTTTTTCCAACCAGCTTGGGCTAAATTTCCTGACTTTCTTCCCCAGGGTTATTTTTAAATAGCTGCAGATGTTTTGGAATTGCCAACATGCACAAATGGAAGGCTCTGAGGTTTTATTTTTGCTTTCAGCCAAATTCCTGGTGGAACACCTTTATTTGGGGAAGCCGGGTATACCAGGGTTTGGACAATTGACCCATCAGCAATGCCTCTCCCCCTGGTTTAATCTGGGACGGAATTCAGTCAGAAGGCTAGAAGCCAAAACCCTGCTATCCATCTTTGCATAGTCACATAATGCTCCATTAGGGCCCTTAAATTAAGTTATGCTGAAGTATTTTGTGAATGTGGCAAGGAGAACCTTTTGACTAATTGTCCTGACAAAGCTTTAAGAGCTGGTTTCTAATCTAAAACATACAAGAAAGTTGTACATGCTATTTTAATCCAGGAAAGCAAAGTAGGCAAGAGAAAGGAGTCATCTTTGTATACAGCATTTCAATATTTGGCTTATTATTTGGAAAAAATTAAGCACACACAGTACATTATACTTTTTCCCTACTATGTAATTAGAGTTTTACCCAGACCAACATAAAGAAAATAAACATTTTCATTCTACAAAAGCATAATCAAAATAGATTGAAAATCTTGCACAGAGCAGAAGCAGACTTTAGAACTGAAGGAATAAGTATCTTAGTATAGAAAGATTACAACTGACTTGTGTAATCTACTGATCTTGCCAAATCTACATATTACATTTTATGTCAACAGGTATTGATAGAGAATAATGGACATCAGCAACTCCAGTGTGCTTGTTTTAAATGACAGATTGCCAGCTTCTACCGTATCATGACTAATATACAGTATAGTAATGTTAAATCTTTTTTGTTTCATATCCTGTTTTTAATAAAATACAATACTGCCAGTGTTTCTCCTAACTTTTTAGCTGAGGAAAGTGATGACAAATGTTTTTTGCCACTGTATTTAAAAGATCAACTTAAAACATCTGATGCTGAGTTGTGCATGTTTCTGTTCAAGAAAATCTGAAACACAAAAATGCGCCAATAGTGAAATAGATCTTTATATGTGCCAGTGGCTCACTGTAAGTCAAAGAATAGATGAGGAATAGATGAGGAATAGATGAGGAACATTATTTATGCACAGATAACATCTCTTATATTATCCAGATTGGGAGAGATCTAGTTACTGTGCAAACATGAATATGTTTTCTTTATTCAGATATTTAACAGCATTAATCAGGCAGCATAGTGAACCTTATCAATCCAAGTTCCAACTATAAATTCCTTTTCTGAATATAGACATTTTTCAGTGCTGCATTTCTTTAAAGCAGACATGTCAAACACAAGGCCCGGGGGCCGGATCCAGCCTGCGAAGTGGTTTCATGTGGCCCGCAAAGCCATCCTGGAAACAGTGAGGGAATGGCCCCCACTGCCTTGGCCCTGGCCCAGAGACCCTCCTTCTGCCAGAGACCCTCAGATCTGTCCCACTCCTGCCCAGGCTCCCATAGGCACCCTTCATGCGAACAATGTAGAGCTGGCCATGCCCACACAGTAGGCCATACGCACTCTAGCCACACCCACCCAGTAGGCCATGCCCACCCAGGCCATACCAACCCAGCCCCCTGAGGGCAACCGCAATGCTGATGAAGCCCTCAATGAAATTGAGTTTGATACCCCTGCTTTAAAGGAAACTCTATGTCAGCAATGGGCGGTGTCTGAGATATCATACTCACCTAATTTTAAGTGCACATGTATATTCCCATTGCCTCTCTCGTCTCCCCTTTGTAATCAGTCTGCAACTTTCCACCCTCTTGCTTTTGCTTCCTGCTCTAAGATCTGCCTTGTTACCTGCCTCTAGTCTGCAGGATTCCATCATTGCTACAAGTAGAGTAAGAGAAAGAGGAAATAGGAAAAATATGTGACTTCAGTCCTGTGGCTTAATTATGGAATACAGTTGTTGCTCACATGAATAGACAAGAAGATATCTATGGAAATATTCCTTGATAGTTGTGATGAGATAATTTTGTTCTGATGAAAACAAAAAATTGGGCACAACAATATGAAAAGGGAGCTATACACCTAAGTGAATTTGTGAAGAGGGAGGATGAGAACAGAAAGGCAACTGAAACTTGGCCAGAGTAGCAATAGCAATAGCACTAAGACTTATTTTTTTATAAATATTTTATTAATTTTCTAATTTTACAATCATGAGTACTTAAAAAACAATGTGTTGTCTGGGTCCATTGGTAATTCAGTGGTACATACTAACTTTCTCAGTCTACTTCCAATACTACACCATCCAGTGCTTCCTTGATCCTCTCTTCTTCCAGTGGTATGTATTTTTCCGCACTGGCCAAATACAATTCTTGTTACTGTTAATACATATACAATTAAATATAGACATCTTCATCACATTTTTCTGGTATTATACATAATATCAATAGTGTCTGTTTATAATATTTTTTCTAGCCAGAACATATCTCAATTGCATTTGCACTTAAAATCCATTTGTTCAATCAATATCCTGTTTTTCCTGCTTTTTAAAATTTTAATTTCCCATCAATGTTCAATGTTCTCTAATGTTTATAATTTTCTCATAAGCTTCTCTTATTCAAATCCTTTTAGAATTTTCATATTTCCCATCTCATAACAAAGTATAATATTCTAGTTACAAATCCTATCCTTCTAATTATACTGTAATAATACTTCTATTTCTAATAGTTATCTATTTTCTTAACCACATTTTAACTGTTTAATATCCCATCTAATAGGTCAAAACCTCTATTTTATTCAGTCTTACTCTAGCTTTCTTCCTTTGCCAATTAACTTTCCAAGTCAGTGCATTTGAACCATCAAGTAATTCTTCCTCTGTTTTTGTATATATTATTTGGAATGAGGAAGAGAATTTGATTGAAGTATTTTTGGAAGAACGCTCAACCCATTTATATTCATTAAACAGCCTCCATCCTTCTCCTTCAGTTTTTTTTAATTTCTTGTTTGTCAATATTCAACATTTCTCCTAATAGTTTTATCATCTGTTCAATCAGCTTTTCTTCATTATCCTCAAATGTGTTTTGGGATCTTAACAAGTAAGATATCTTTTCCATTTCCAGTGTTATCACTACATCTGATTTTTCATTTGTCTGTATCTGTCTGCTACTTCCTTCCTTTATGTCCTCCATCTTTGGAACCGTTTCTTCTAATTTTTGTTCTGTGTTCTGGGTTACTAGTTCCTTCTTTGTAGTCATTGTCTGGATTTGTAAGTTTAAGTTAGAAAATTGTTCTTTTATCCCACTTGTGTTATTTTTAGTGTCATCATGAAATAAAACAATTGTCTCTTGGATTTATTTCAACATACAATTTCTTTCTGAGATCCATTAACATTTTCTTGTTGGTACATCAAGCTGGAGTCTTTGGAGACAAGTGTTAAAGATAGTTTTCTATCATTTGAGGCTAGGTATGAAACACCCATTTTGTTTTTGTATGTAGTCTTTATAGTCCAATAGGGTTCCCAAAACAGATAAGCAGCCCAAGAGGTATTTTTTCCCTTTTCCCAGCTGCAGTCTGCAAAAGTGAAAGTTTCCAGGAACAACAGAGTCTTATCTAAGTCCAGCTTCAAGCCAAGTTTCCTTTAAACATAATAAATTATAGTGCTAGAATTCACCACTAGATGTCATTGTCACCATCTTCCAGCTTTCCAAATCCAAGCCTATTTTAAAGACTTTCGAATATCTTTTCTAAAAAAAAATCTCAAAGGTACTTTTGTCCCCAAATTTCAAAGCTATATATCTGTATTAATTCCAAATTGATCTTGTAGTTTTCTCTATTTTTCCCCAAAGCAATTAATTCACTGCTTTTCTTTTCCTGAGGGAGCGGGGCAAAAACTTCCATTTCCTCCCTCATCAAGGACGATTCTTTGCTTTGGGCATTCTTTTTCCCAGGACAGTAGTATTAAGGTTGTAAAAAGAGGGTAAAGTCTCACCCAGTTCCATCTACGTTTCTCAAAAATTGCTAGTTAGTGCTTATCTTCGGTTGTCAGCAGCTTTTGACTAGCCATACGAATGTAGCCAGTCTTTTCCCCGTCGGTTTTGACAGCTTCCTCAGATTAGCGGAAGGGCCACTGCCCCTCCATGATCAATGAAGGTCCCCTACTTCGTTGCCTCTCTGGGGTGACTTTCAACCCTTTTTAGGATCCCCAGAGGGGCAAAAATCAAACGTGGAAGACGGAGCCCCATCCTCCTGCGCCCATCAAACTGCGACGCCTAACCGGAAGTCAGCACTTAGACTTATATATCACTTCACAGTGCTTTACAGCCCTCTCTAAGCAATTTATAGACTCAGTAAATTGCCCCAACAATCTGGGTCCTCATTTTACCAATCTCGGAAGGACAGAAGGCTGAGTCACCCTTGAACTAGTGAGACTCGAACTGCCAAAATTCAGCAGAATTAGCCTACAATACTGCATTCTAATCATTGTACCACCACAAGTCATTTTATAATTAAGCTTGGAAGATTACTTTGGTTGATATATCTCTTTAAACAGATTCTATACTATCTGTTCATACATTGTTTTAAATTATATTTTCATTGACCATAATAGTTTATCTCTTTTGAATACCTGGGAGATAGAATATAATAAAATCCAGTCTGTTATTACAATGTCTGGTAACGTACACCTGAGAGGCAAGAATGTCTATGTAAGTTTAAACTTCAACAAAATTATTTTACATGGATTACTCTGAGGTTGTGGGTGGCAGCAAGATTTTAAAGATAGCTATGTTTCCACAAAAAAAATGTAACAAATGATGATACTTGCCTCCAAATCAATATTGGTTTCAGCAGAGCTGATCAAATTCTCTGCTCATTTAGAATCTTTCAAGATTGTTTTAACTCAAAAAACTTAACATGGGAAGCTGGCGCTCTACAAGGCTTTCATCTTTGTGAAAAAGTCCTTTCGACTTCAAACACATTCTTAGAAAATTAAAAAATAAAAATAGATGGCTGAACCCAGTGCTTTGTCTGGTAGTTTGTCTATCTGCCCGGGAAAAAAAACCAATGGGTAGTAGAGAAGGCTAAAGGGAACAACTTCAATTCTTTGCCTTCTGGTAAATGGCTAGGTAAATGGCTGCTTCTCCCAGGGGAGCCATTTTATTATTATGTATTTGATTTGTGTCCAGAGATAATTCATTTCTGCCAAGACGGCATTCTTTATGAGAGTGCCAGAAATATGATCTAAAATTGCCTATGTGCATGCCTGTCCAAAAAGGTTGCTTACTTCTAAATTAGAGCATGTTTCTGAAGAAATGTTCACCATTCTCACTGTGATGCCTCAGGATTGGCTTTCAGATCATGCACAATGGAATTTTGTTTCTTGCATTCTTGGTTGCTGTAGAAATTAGGAGATGCCAAGTCATGAAAATACAGAAAATGCTCCATATGGTCTATAGGTTGCCATATAAATCATTATTTCAATGTAAACTTTTGATCAAGATCTTCCTTGTTTTATTGCTGTTCTGAAGCAAGAACCTAATTTCGTTTAGGCAGCCACTATTTCCAACAAAAAAACTTTTCAAAATAAATGTTTGTTCTCATGTGCTTCAAGTGAAAATAAAACTGCTACTCTGCAAGAAGGGCAAGATAGAAAAGCTTTTCTAACTAAAATGGAAAAGTAAATACAGTATATTGTCTAGTTTAGTTTTTTCCATAAACTTATTAAGACTTAATATTGCTTTCTGTAAATTAATCCAAGAGATGGTCTAGGAACAAAAAGAAAATGTGATTGTAGAATAATTCAAGTAAATCATTTTTATAATTACCTTATATCTTTTTAATTTATTTTATTCAAGAGATTTAGATACAAAGTCATAACCTGATATTTATTTAATTCTGCATAATTGGTATTGTTTTGTGACATACCATGCAATCCAATTCTGTGTATATACGCTGGAAGTTAAACTCCAAAATGTTTTATGACAGCTGTTCCTTCCTGGACTATAAAATAAATGCACAATGTCCTCACAATAGTAATTTCATATTATTTATTATTACAGTATGACCTTTCAGATAAGACCGTGCTGTTCTTCTGTTCATGTTAGGAACAAATTGGTACCTCTACACTCAAAATCCATGGGGCTAAAAATCCATGGGGCTAAAATAATGAAAGACAGTTTATTGAGCACTTTCCTCATCTATTTACTATTGTAAACTAGGATTTGTAGCCTTTTGAGTGTAGCACATATGTAAAACTTAATTGGAAAACATAATGTACTTAATAAAGCTCCTCTAATCTGGTGTATCCATTCCTGTTTTAGAAGTAAGAACTCTTGAAACTTTTTCATATGCTGCTCTTTTCTTGCTTAATAACATTTAAATGCTTTTCATTACCAATCTGAAATATTTTTTTAACTCTTATCTGCTTGAATATCCAAAAGTGGAGTGTAAATAGCTTAAACAAAATACAGGTAGTCCTCGACTTACAACAGTTCATTTAGTGACCGTTCAAACGCCACTGAAAAAAGTGCCTCCTGACCTTTTTCACACTTAATGACCATTGCAGCATCCCCATGGTCACATGATCAAAATTCCGATGCTTGGCAAGTGGATGCAGCGTCCTGGAGTCATGTGATCACCTTTTGTGACCTTCTGAGAAGCAGCCAATGGGGAAGCCCGATTCACTTAACAGCCGTGCTACTAATTTAACAACTCCAGCGATTCATTTAACAACTGTGCCAAAAACGGTCATAAAATGGGGCAAAACCCACTTAGCGAATGTCTCACTTAGCAACAGAAATTTTGGGCACAACAACATTGTGGCTGGAAGTCGAGGACTACCTGTACCCCTTTAGCACAAGTCCTCTAATAGCCCAAGACGGCTCTCCCCCACTTTTTGTCTTCTCTGCAGCTACTTTAACCACCTCAGGCAGGCTACGAGCAGGTGGCCCAGGCCCTGCAGCAGGAGGCCCGGAGCAAAAGCCTCGCCTCCCGATCCTTTCACGAGAGTTTTGCTAATTCAGCAACTCCCGCTTCCTGCTGTGACCCAACAAAGCGCGGGAATCTTCCGAGGGCACAACGATGAGCCAGCAGAGCCTGCGGCTCGCAAGGGAAAGTGGGCCTCGTGCCGCTGGTTGGCTGGCAGACAGCCGCCGCTGTAGCTCAGACGCCGGCTCGGGCGTGGGGCTACTGCTCTCTGCAGCCAAGCGCTGCCCTGCTCCGGCTGCTCTGCCGAACGTACGTTCGCCTGCCAGGGCCAGAGGGAAGCCGGGAGGAAGCGTTGCCGGGCGGCCAGACGATGCAGCTCCACTTTTGGTGGTAGGCATGAGCCCCTTAGAGAGCTCAAGATGTCTTTCAAGGTAAGTCCGCAGTCGAGCCGTGCCGGCCGAAGCTGCCTCTGCAGCTGCTGTTCTCCCGCTAACGTTGCAGTCACCCGCCGGCGCAGGCCTGATGGAGCGCCTGCCTCTTGACGTTAGCCTGGGTTGCAGACGAGCAAACGATATGGGAGCCGGGGAAGAAACCGGCTGCTCCAGAAAAGCGATCTTTGGCGTGTCACCGCTCGCCGCTGGCGGTGGAGGCAAGCGCTGAAAGATGAAGCTTGTGCGGCTGGGGTGAGTCCTTCTTGTCTGCGTTCATCTTAGACCCGCGGGGTTGTCTGTGCGTGTAGATGGAAAATGAGCCCGGTCAAAAAAATCATCGCACCCACCCACCTACCCCGCCTTTCAGTCTAATGTCACTTATAAGGGAGACGGCTCGCGTTCAAAAGACAGGGGAAACGGCTTGTGTTGAATTTATACGGAAAGTGGTGCAAAGCCTCCTGCCCTTGAGAAACTGTCAGAGAAGCATTCTGGGAGGGATCTTTCTGCAGAGTAAATAAATTGTTATTTGTTTAAATACATTGGTCACCCAACTCCAATGGAGTTTAAGGGGGTAAGTCTGATGGAGGCTGCTAGGAAACACTGGTAGGCCTGAATTTTATAATCATCATTATCATCGTCAATCTTTCCATAGGCAATCTTGGGACCCCAAAAGCAACTCACTGGATTTTTAAAAAATTAACATTACTGGTTATTAAAATACATATTAAAACAAATTAACTAGGTGCCTGGCCAATTTTTGCTGAAACCAGTTGGCTATAACTCCATTTGGCAAAAAAAAGCCACACGGGGCAGGGTTGTTCTCAGTGGCGTACCGTCGGTTGTCAGCACCCGGGGCAAGGCAAGTAATTTGCACACACACCCCTCCACAGTGGGCGGCAACCCAGCGGCTCGGATCGGAGTGCGTCCCCCCAGATGTTGCGTCCGGTGCGGCCGGCCCCCCCTGCACCCCCCACGCTACGCCACTGGTTGTTCTGCCTCTTAATTTTTTGAGTGGGTTGAAAGCCACAATCTAAAGGGCTTTTTCCACATCTTTATGGTGCATTTCTCCACATGACAATTTGACCATAACAATCTACTTTAAACTGGATTAGTACCTGTACTGAAAGATACATAAAAATGTATAAAGTTCTGCTTTATGCAATTATCCACAGAATCCCTCCATGTCAGGAAGAGACCTACATAGGTATCTCCAAATAAAGCTCTTCCTGATAATACATAGACCCCCTCATACTTGACTCAGCCTTCCATCCTTCCGAGGTAGGTAAAATGAGGACCCATATTGTTGGGGGCAATAAGCTGACTTTGTAATAATGCCGTTTGGGGGGGCCCTAATAAGCCCTAATAAGCAGGCATATATACATAGAATGAAGGCTATTGCTAAGCACATTGGTTTGTGCTTAAATTGTAAGCCGCCCTGAGTCTTCGGAGAAGGGCGGGATATAAATGGGATTAAAATAAATAAAATAAATAAAAATAATACTGGGAAAGGGATAGTGCTGGGATATGATGAGATAGGTGGGAGAATTTAATTAGGGATTATATGTTGGAAGTTTAACTTTGGGGCCATGTTTTTCATTTTTACTGTTTTAATAGCATTAATATGGTTTTTGCTGTTTTATTGATATTGTTTTAATTGTTGACTGGGAGCTACCCAGAGTTCAATGTAAGATGGGCAGCTGTGTACATTTGTCAAATAAATAATAAAATTTTTACAGCACCAAGAGGTTCAAGTTGCATAAGGAGATCATATATATGTATCCCACTTTATTATTCTTATGAAATAACTCAAATTCATACTCCTTCCTCTTCCTGTTTTTCTCACAACTTCTCTGGGGGGGCTGAGAGAAAGTGACTGGCCCAAACCGAGCTAACCTTCATGCTAGAATTCAAAATCTAGTAGTTAAGGAACAGTGGCCTGGTTCCTTAACCACTAGATTCAAATTAATCTCTGCACTCTCCCAAAGAATTAGTTCTTGTTGCTCCATCTTTCCTACCAATCTTCTGCCACCTGGATTATAAAGTTATTTTCTTTAGACAGCGTGGATTTCTCAGTGTTATTGTCTCCTTGATAATGATCTACACTACAGAGAGACCTCTTTGAGGGCCTTACTTACATGGGAAAGACTTGATGGAAAAATCATTCTCCTATGTTAGGTATGTAGCCAACATTCTCTGTCTATCTCATAGAAAAATCTTCACACTGACCAGACTATGCTTTGGCCTCGTCACTGGAAGAAGATTTAATAACCCCTGTGTAAGAGCATGACCTGACAGACCTGGGTGAATGGGAACTCCATAGACATTGTCTGTCAGAGAAAATGGTTACTGATGCACAGTGGATTTCCAGATCTGCACTACCCTTTTAATCTGGCCTGATTAGCAGATCTTTCTAATAGCCATGATAATTTGAAAAGGAAGAATGTCTATAATTTTTCTGGATAATCAAATGTGCCAGATAGATAATTAGATATCACTTAAATTTAGTTTTCTCATCTGTTTTAATGTATATCTTTACATATTCTTGTTCTTTGATTATGGATCATGATGATGATAATGATTATGATGAATATGGAATGCAATTTCTTTTCAAGTGAAGGGAAGTTGATTGATAGTGGGAGTTCAAGGTTTCAGAAAATGTTCCCATTACCTATTACTTCATTCTTAAAACAGGTGTTTGTATTGAGGGTTAAATCCAAGATCCTTTGAATGGAGAACAAGGCAAAAGTTTGTTATAAATACAGTTAATCCTCGATTTACGACCTCAATTGAACTCCAAAATTTCTGTTGCTGAGTGAGACAGTTGTTAAGTGAATTTTGCAACCTTTCTTGCCATAGTTGTTAAGGGAATCAACCATGATAACTTATAACACATTTGTTAAGAGAATCTGGCTTCCCCACTGACCTTGTTTGTCAGAAGGTCGCAAAAGGAGATTACATGACCCCAAGACATTGCAACCATCATAAATATGAGACAGTTGCCAAGAGTCTGAATTTTCATCACATGATCATGGGGATGCTGCAGTGGTCATAAGTGTAGAAAATGGTCATAAGTCACACGTTTCAGTGCTGTTGTAATTTTGAACGGTCACTACATGAACTGTTGTAAGTTGAGGACTACCTGTAACATTCTAGAATTTCATGAATTTGCTTATCACATTTAATATACAGGTAATCCTCAATTTACAATCACTCATTTAGTGACCATTCAAAGTTATGGCACTGAAAAAAGTAACTTATTAGTGGTCCTTACACTTATGAGCGCCATGGCATCCCCATGGTCATGCAATCATAATTTGAGTGCTTGGCAACTCACATGTATTTACAATGGTTGCAGTGTCCTGGAGTCACGTGATCACCGGCCAGCTTCCAATCACCAAAATCAAGGAAGAAAATGGATCTTCTTAATGATCACATGATTCACTTTTCAATAGCAGTGATTTGCTTAACCGCCGTGGCGAAACTAGGTACAACTAACTTAACAACCCCCTTGCTTAGCAATGGAAACTCTGGTCTCTGGTCTCAACTGTGGTTGCAAGTCGAGGCTTACTTGGTACTATAAGTTTCTGCTTGCTTTTAACATAATTCCTAATTCAAGAAAGCACTAGAGACAGTTGGCTGGATTATCATTCAGGAATGGGGAGATTAATGCTACCCTTCTATAGTTCAGTACATATTTACCTGAGAATAAACCCACTGAATTAAATGGGGCTTACACAGGTTGCAGTGTTATGCTTTCTGGTTGATGTTAGTAAAGGGCCTTATCAGAAGGGAATGAACGGACATTGCATTAGCATCCCTGAGATACCCGTCAATCCACATATTTACATCCCCATGAATGCAAATGGCACCTTGGAAGCATTCCTCTTTGCCTGCAGGATAGGGTTTCCTATTCTCAGCTCTTTGAAGATTAGTTATTCACTGCATAGGGGTTACTAAGCAGGATCTCTCTTTTCCTTTTTTTGTAGTGTCATTGAATCCTGCCTGAAAAAATGCCGATGCTCCAATAAACAGATATTTCTGATAAATGTCAGCTAGATATTTTTGTATTATGTTACAAGATAGCATTTTAAGTACATAATACTGTAAAATGCTGAATTTCTCATACTGTCCCCATAAATTTACACAAATGTTTTATCACAATCTCTCAAAATACTGTATATTTGCTCTCTGGAGATTTGAGGGTAATAAATATCTCAACACTCAATTATAACACACTATACCAAACCTGCAGGAGAGACAGGTAAATCCTTTATTGGCTCAGGGAATACTGAAGTCAGCAAATAAATGTTGTGCATTTGTGTATCACAAATAGTTCTGGTGTAAAATTAGACTGCCAGTGGGGATTAGCCACAGTCTGCAGGCATGTAGGATATAATGCAGTTATGCTCCTAATATCTTTATCCCCTCATTAACTTCTTCCATGGCAATGTGTTCATCTGGACTAATAGGCTCCCATTATTTATTGTGCATAGGATAAATATGTATGTGTTATTTTGGGGGCTTGCTTAATAGTGATCTGATCCCTTAAAGTTCCAATACATTTATTGAACTATTGAAGTACTACTTTACACTTTTAAAGATAAAGAACACTGACAACAACAACAAAGGGATGTACAAGGTGCTCCAGATCGGTGAGATTCTCCTTCCATAGATTAAAAGGAAAAATAATGGTGCTAAATTACTGTAATAACTTTGTAATAACTTTGATTTGGGGTAAAGGTTTATCAAGATACCCACCTGCTTGTATGTAACATCATGAAACGGGTTTTAATTATTCTTGTTATATTTGGATTTATTAACAGAAGGAGACACCACTTGCAAATGCTGCATTCTGGGCTGCAAGGAAAGGAAACTTGGCACTGCTTCAGCTGTTGTTGAATAGTGGGCGTGTTGATGTGGACTGCAAAGATACTGTAAGGGCTTTCTCCATGGAAAAACATATGATTTGCCTCTGTTTTCATAATACACTGTGATAGGAAAGACACTAATACCGAGGAATGTTTTGGTGTTAGTTTCTAACTTTTGCTTAAAAGGAATTGCCAAAGAATTTTAACTGCAGTTCCATGCTTGGAACTTTCCATATTTTTCTCTTCCTTAAAGAGAATATCACTTCCCCCCCACACACATTACTGACTTACTGTTAACAAAGGGGGGTGGGGGGATTTGAGTGGGAATTCCAGAATTGAGGAGTGCTATTTGAATGAAGACTGTGAAACAAGGAACAGGATTGGAAAGTGCTAATGAGTGCTATAGCCTTAATTCGTATGTTCTCTCACTATTGCTTCTTTGAAACATTTCCGTCAGATGATTTGACTTATAACCTTTTGTTTAGCAACTGTTTGAAGTTAGAATGGCAGTGGGAAAAAATCCAGGATTCAGAGTAGCATTTGGATCAATATAAAGTAGTCCTTGACTTACAGTGGGAATTGGAACCAGAATTTCCATTGCTAAGCAATGTGATCACAAACTGTGATAGCATATCTCAGTGATGGCAGCCCCAGCGGTCTGGTAGCCATCAATAACTGAATCACATGGACATTAAGCAGCTTCTGCTGACTTTTAATAACCAAAGTCAATGGAGAAGCTGGTAGGAAGTTGCTGAAAGGCAGACTGTGCTGTGCTGTGTGTGTGTGTGTGTGTGTGTGTGTGTGTGTGTGTAGGAAGCAAGGAATAAGGTGTGTGAAGTTGCAGTGAGGTGTGCTAGAAGTGCTGTGTGGAGTGGGAGGGTACAAAGGGGTATGCAAGAGGTGCTGTATGGGTTGGAGAGGGGGCCACAGCCATGTGCTATTGGACAGGATGACACAAGTGCAGAGGAGCTGGAGGAAGGTGCATGGGTGAGGAAGACTTACCTCAGCAACTGGCAGTTCTCCCTGCTGGCTTCCCCACTGAGTTTCTGAGGAAGGTAAAGTTTTCTGGGGAAAATGGAAGGTCAAAGAGCATCAAAAATGTGGAAACATATATGCAATAAATAAAAAATAAATTATATCGAATGTAGGGTCTTTGGTGTTCTCTGAGCTTGATTGTTTTCTTGTAGACATTTCATTATCCAAACTAGGTAGCAATGCTAGTAAGGAATGGGGTTGGCTCTCAATTTATATTCTAGTGGCTTGCCCTGTCAGTGTTGATGGGAATGTAGCATACTAATCAATTAAAATCCTCAAAAACATCCTAAGTAAACCAAACAATCCAACATCCCCAGAGGAAAAAAAGGAGTCATCTACAACCAACAGTGTAAAGACTGAAACAGCCACTGCTTAGGACAAACAGGCAGAAGAAAAACAGAATGCATCCATGAACACCAAGTAGTAATCAAAAGTAGAATAGAATAGAGCTTGAAGGGACCTTGGAGGGCTTCTAGTCCAGCCCCCTGCTCAAGCAGGGGAACCTATACCACTTCAGACAAGTGACTGTCTAGCCTCTTCTTAAAAATCTCCAGTGATGGAGCGCCCACAATTTCTGGAGGCAAGCTGTTCCACTGGTTAATTGTCCTCCCTGTCAGGAAGTTTCTCCTTAATTCCAGGTTGCTTCTGTCTTTGGTCAGTTTCCAACCATTGTTTCTTGTCCTGTCCTCTGGTGCTTTGGAGAATAATGTGACCCCCTCTTCTTTGTGGCAGCCCCTCAAATACTGGAATGCTGCTATTGTGTCTCTCCTATTTCTTCTTTTCTTTAGACTAGCCAACCCCAAGTCCTGCAGCCGTTCTTCGTATGTTTTAGTCTCCAGCACTTTGATCATCTTAGTTGCTCTTCTCTGAATTTTTCCCCAAACTCTCAACATCTTTTTTGTGATATGGTAACCAAAATTGGCTGCAGTATTCCAGATGTAGTCTTACTAGAGGTTTATAAAGCAGTACTAATACTTCGCATGATCTTGATTCTATGCCTTTTTTGGCTGCTGCTGCACACTTCTAGCTCATAGTCAAGAGATCGTCCACTAGGACTTCAAGATCCCTCTCACAGTTGCTGTTTTTAAGCCAGGTCTTGCCCAATCTGTACTTGTACCTTTGATTTTTCCTGCCTAAATGTAAAACTTTGCTTTTCTCCACATTGAAACTCATTTTGTTGGATAGGGCCCATTGTTCAAGTTTGTCAAGATCTTTTTGGATCCTGAGTTTGTCTTCTCGTGTGTTGGATACTCTGCCAGTTTAGTGTCATCTGCAAAAGTGATGAGTTCTCCTTCAATTCCTTCATCTAAATCATTTATGAAGATATTGAAGAGTACTGGGCCCAAGACGGAACTTTATGGTACCCCACTGCTTACTTCTCTCCATGTGGATATAGTGCCATTGAGGGCTATCATTGAGTACAGTTTGCCAGCCAGCTACAGATTCATCTAGTGGTGATGTTGTCTTTCATTTTTCTAGCTTACCAAGGAGTAGGTTGTGGTCTACTTTATCAAATGCCTTACTGAAATCTAAGTATACTACATCCACAGCATTTTGCTGGTCTACTAGATTAGTCACTTTATCAAAGAATGAAATAAGATTGGTTTGGCATGATCTGTTTTTAACAAACCTGTTCTGGCTACTAGTTACAACTTTGCTTCTAGTTGTTTGCAGATCTGTTTTTTGATTATCTTTTCTAGGATCTTTCCAGGTATTGATGTTAAACTGATTGGTCTGTGGTTTCCTGGGTCCATTTTTTTCCTTTCTTGAAGATGGGAACCACATCAGCCCTTTTCCAATCCTCATGTATTTCCCCAATGCTCCAGGATTTTTGAAAGATATGGTGCAGTGGTTCTGAGATAACATCTACCAGCTCTTTCAAAACTCTGGGTCAAGTCCTTGTGATTTATATTCGTCAAGGTTGGATAGGTGTTCTCTTAGCATTTTCCTGCTTATTTTAATTTTTGTTTCTAATTTGTTTTTTGCAGTGTTTTTTTGTATGTTGGGCTGTAGTTTCTTTTTGTGTGAAGGCTGATGCAAAGAATTAGTTAAGCAGCTCTGCTTTCTCCCTGTTGCCTGTTATGAAAACCCTTTAATTTCACAACACATGAACAGTCTTAAGCATAGTTTCAACTGGAAACATGACCATCTTAGATCAATCCAAGTCAAAAATGCTAAAGAATTCCTTGAACCCTGGCATCTGACAAATTGGCCATCAATAGACACATAGACATAAACAACATCTACATGCTGTGCAGAAAGGACAATCAACAAGCCAAAAAAGGAACAAAAATACCAAAACACCTTTCCATCAGCAATCAACACCCAGATGAGCATAGATTAACACCAAGATTAAATCAGTCAAGAAGTAAATAATACCACAATCAAGGAACTGCCAAACAAGCTAACAATAAACAGTCCCACCAAATCAAACTCCTACCAACTCTGACAGGGCAAGCTACTAAAATATAAGTTGATGGCAAACCCCATTTCCTACTAGCACTGATGATGTTACCTAGTTTGGGTAATGAAACATCTGCAAAAAAAAAAACCCCAACCAAGCTCAGAGAGCACCAAGGACCCTTCTTTTCAACCCTGAGCTACAAATACTCTCTTTTATTTTATTGTCTATAAGCATATTGTCGTAGATTTCAACAGTGTAAAATACAGACTTGCCCAAAAGTATTTTGTCTTCTATTTGAGCCTGAAGCTACAGAGAAAATAAAAGGAGGCCCCATTTTTAGGACTTATTTACATATTTAAGGTATTTACTATATTGCTTTGTGCCCAGCTTGGTTCAACAGCCCTTATGGTAGCATCATACTATGGCCACAAAGAATGTGTGCGAGAACTGGTGCTGCAAGGAGCTGATATTAATCTTCAGAGAGAGGTATGTTAACTTCTGTATTTAAAAAAGAAGAATTATCCCTAGGGATTGGTTTAATTAAAAATTCAGCACCCTATTGCATGTTTCAAATGTGCTATAGACATTAAGCATAATTTTATTACTTAAAAATATACTTTTGTATACCTTTTATTACTAGAGTCCCACAAATGCTATCCCATGATCTCAGTAATCAGAGATTCTTTGATCTAGCAAGGTTTCCACTTGTAGAATGAAAGGAAAACTGATTTGTTTGTTCTACAAATGGCTTTTCCAAACTCCACCTACTTCAGAATATTAGGAGCATCTTCAGGAATATGTTCCTTCCCATTCTGCTGATGGAAGATCTTTCATATTCAAAGAACCTATAAATACGCTGAGTGACTTCATAAGACACAACCTAATTACTGCCCAGAAGATTAAAATTTCGTCCTGGTTTGTATAGATAGCTGACAAAAGGCCTGAAAAGAGTAGTAGTTTTACTACTAATCATATCTTTGGCAAAACAGAATGGATTTGGTATTCTGAATTTTCTTGGATTTCAGGCACTTGCTGTTAGGTTTCTGTACAGTCAAGGGCGATGACTGAACAAGAGATACATTTTCCTAAGAATGGGGTTGCTAATAACCCTTTTTAATCCTCAATTTTCTATGGTCTTTAAGTCCTTGCATGAGAAGGGTTATAGGATATAATGATAAGGAAATCATTACTGTATTTCAATTAATCTTGTTCAGAGGCAGAATTTTCACTACATTTGTATACTTTTAACACATTATAAAAAATTGTTAATCTCATTGCCACCTTTTTCTCAGCAATGCTCCTTTGTCCTCCGTGAAATAATGTGTCAGATGTTAGATGATTTATATGGCTGCCCAACTCATAGGCAGTTTTTCATTATTGCATGTCATTATTGGTGGTAGGATGCATCTGTCCCAAGGCTCTTAAAGGCACAGATGCCATATGAGAAATGGCTTCCTCAGTGATTGGCTAAAAGCTCTTGTTTCTTTCTGCTGTGATTAAAATCTTATGCCCAGAAAGTTTTTGCCTGCAATGGATATAGTTGATTGGTATGATATACTTGATGTGATTACTGCATGGATACATAACTCCAGAGAACTGTTTACATCAATAACTATCACGCTTGACAGGAAGAAAGCACAAGGCAGAAATAGTGGGAAATAAGAGGGTGTAATTGATTGATGCATAAAACTCACTGGTGGGTAAAATGTTTTGGCAGGCAAAAAAGAAATGAGAGTGTAGATCATGGGTCTTCAAACTCGGCCCTTTTATGACTCATGGACTTCAACTCCCAGAATTCCTCAGTCAGGCGCACTGGCTGAGGAATTCTGGGAGTTGAAGTCCATGAGTCATAAAAGGGCCGAGTTTGAAGACCCCTGGTGTAGATGATCTTCAATAGTAAAATATGTTTGTGCTTACATGTAGTCTGTTCAGACTTTATTTTCTTGAAAATATTAAGCATGGTCTTAACTTACCATGTATTTTTGTCATTATTAGTAGGACCTGTCTACAAATCTAAGAGCAGATAATGTGAGTGTTGGTTACATAGCTATATTAGAATTGAATTAATCTCAAATCAATGTATGGAGGCAGTGAGCATTTGGATGAACAAAACAAGTTCAGACTAAGTCCTACAACACTGACCTGCTTGTTGCCAGCAAACAAAGCATTACCTGGATGACTGAGAATCTCCATAGACATTGTAAATAACTAATGAAGAAAGATTGATCTATATTTAGTTGACAAGAACGGAGGCTGGGGGAATGGGCAAAGTTAACTATGTTCCTGCTCCTAACTTCCCAGAGTTGCTGGGATATGGATAGCATATAAATGTAATTTATGGACATGCCTTTCTGACACATGAAGGAAACATCATGGAATCTTCAAAAGAATAATCTGATGGGAATGTCTTAATTTAGGAATGGTTGCTGCTAGAGACTTCTGGTTTAATTCAGCACTTCCATCATCATATTTTGTATGAAATGCCCTGTCATATTTGCTAATCTATGGGATTTCTGATTCTCATTTTAGACCGGTGCCACTGCCCTATTCTTCGCTGCACAACAAGGCCACAATGATATAGTGAAGTTACTCTTTGAATATGGAGCTTCCACAGAATTCAAAACCAAAGTAAGAAGTTATACTTGGCTTCAACATGTTGGTGAACTTAGACAGCCAGGCAGGAAGGAAAGGCAGCTGTTTTCTTCTGATCCAAGGCTTGGCATGGAGAACTGACAAGAGGCCCACAGAATTAATTTTGCTTCTCTCTGTACTGTTCTCTGGCAGGACGTTAAGTTGTGTATGACTCTTGTTGCTCAGTTTTCATTATATAAGTATCACTCAATTTGTTTGTTATTTTTGTCATTTCATTTGGAAAGGGCAAAGCCACAGCTGATTATGAAAGCAAACTTTAAAAAAATAAATGCTTGATTAACAGATTGGAAATATATGAAAGTCACAATTACAGACTATATTAGCTCAATTTAGAAAACAAAACAACACTGCATTTTGTATTTCTTAGGGACAGGAAGGGTTCCTGTAGGTTGTCATAGAAGTGTTCCCATATGATGCTGTAGGTTGTCATAGCATGTTAGCTGGGAATGATGGAAGCTGTAATCCCACATATCTGGAGAAACTTACCGTAATTTGGGGACAACTGCAGTATATAAACATCCCACCTGAGATTTTCTTACTTTTGCACTAAATAGGAGGCATCCAGATCTGGAGAAATTGTTGCCATTGTAGATTTCTTCAGATCACCTGTTGAACTGCTTTCTCTTTGCTGCAAAGGAGCCCATAACTGTGCAAATGGAGGAAGAAACTGTGCAGTGCTAATAAAATAAATAAAATAAAATAAAATATATCCACAAAGTAAATCCACCGAGGGGACAGAGAACATCAGCCATAACCTGTGAATATTAGAATCTTTGAATCTTGTTCCACAATCTACAGTAAGTAATGTGGCTCAAGGGTCTTGCCAATCAGATTGCAGATCATTCAGATAGGACAATTGTTTTCTCTGTTCCCATAGTGTAAGGAAGTGGATCTGATTAAACCAGCTTTGGCTTCCTCTTTCAGTTATGTGTTTTTGGAACAATGACATTTTGTCTGAAAAGGCCAATGACAAACAACTGGACCCTGGTACAAGGAAAAAAGTTAAAAATGAAGAGGGAGCCAGGCTGTTCTCCAAAGCACCTGAAGGCAGGACAAGAAGCAACAGATGGAAACTAGTCAAGGAGAGAAGCAACCTAGAACTAAGGAGAAATTTGTTAGAAGAACTAACCAGTGGAACAACCTGCCTCCAGAAGTGGTGAATGCTCCAACACTGGAAGTTTTTAAGAAGAGACTGGACAGCCATTTGTCTGAAATGGTATAGGGTTTCCTGCCTTAGCAGGGGGTTGGACTAGATGACCTCCAAGGTCCCTTCCAACTACTTCTTCTTCTTCTTCTTCTTCTTCTTCTTCTTCTTCTTCTTCTTCTTCTTCTTCTTCTTCTTCTTCCTCTTCCTCTTCCTCTTCTTCTTCTTCTTCTTCTTATTATTATTATTATTATTATTTACTTTTAATTAAATGAATTGCACTTAATACAATTACTTAGCACGTATTTCATTTTCCTCTTCTATTATTAGTTCAGTGGCATCTTTTTGAAGGACCACTGCATCCTAATCCAAAAGTTTTGGAGAAACAGTCTTAGAACTACAAGTTGTGCACCCCTGACTTGCATTAAGTGTTTAGTTGTTTCTGACATCCTGTTCCATTAATGTGGAAACTGCATTTTACAGGAAGTAACCCATTGATTCACTACCTGTTTTCTAGGACTGCATGTAAATAGAAAGTCGGTTGCATTTATATCAGAAACTCCTAGCATTTGTTTACTTAGAGATTCAGAATATAGAGTTTGTGGGGCTTAATGTAATATAAAAAGTGTCATCAGAAGGAGATTTCAGCACTAATATAGTAATATATTGCTGTTCAGCTTATTAGTTGTTTGTGCCCAAAATATCTTGGAGGAATTCAGACTACTATGGACTACGGTAATCAGCTCAATATGCACAGCATCTATTGTATAACTTAACACCAGCTGCCTGCAATTAGTGCAGGTTCGCATCCCCCAGGCTCAAGGTTGACTCAGCCTTCCATCCTTCCGAGGTAGGTAAAATGAGGACCCAGATTGTTGGGGGCAATTAAGCTGACTTTGTAATAATGCCGCTTGGGGGTGTGTGAAAGCCCTAACAAGCAGGCATATACATAGAATGAAGGCTACTGCTAAGCTTGTAAGCTGCCCTGAGTCTTCGGAGAAGGGCGGGATATAAATGGAATTAAAATAAAATAAAACTTATACATTTGCTTTCTGGCTGAAAAGGTCTCTTGTGCTTCTTCATCATAGCAAACCCATTTTTTGGTAATTGTTCTGTGATTGAGCAAATCTCTTCATTCTGAGATCTTTGTGTGCAGTTGTTCTAAGACTGATGTAATTTCTCAGAGTTTCCAGCATGTTTGCCAGCAGCACCAATGCTGTTTCAGTTTCTAATACACTGCAGATGTGACCAACTTTTTGCCAAATGTAATATGAAAAGTGGAACTCCACACTGGGCATAATTAGAGAAAGTACATATATTAATATGAAGCACTATATACTACCGTGTTTTCCCAAAAATAAGACCTTACCGGAAAACAAGGCCAAGCATGATTTTTCAGGGTGCTTGTAATAAAAGCCCAACTCCAAAAATAAGCCCCAGTTAAGATTGTCAGCCAGTCAGACACATTTAGTACCGTATTTCTCCAAAAATTAGACCTACGGTAACTGAAAAATAAGCCCTGATGTGTCTTTTGGAGCAAAAATTAATACAACACCCAGTCTTATTTTGGGGGAAACAACGGTATCTAACTATTTCATTTTTGCAAAGCTGCTTAGCCACCAATTAGATAATCATATGTGCTTGTTATGGAAGAATTGAATTTTGCATTGTTCTCCTAAAACAATGTTGTCTTTCTACACGAAAATATAGGCCTGCAATTAAAGAAACATAGGCTATACTGCATATTTCCTTAATAAATAGGAAGGCATAAGGCATAGCTCTGTGGCCCCCTAAATTCAGGTTGAGAATAGTGGTTAGCTATTCTTGAAACATTCCTCTCATCTATAGTCAAGAATTGAAACAGCTCAGTTCTAGTTCTTCTGAACTGAAATTGAACTGGTGTTTTCCACTTCTCCCAGCAGAAATTTTGCAATTTGAATGAGATGCAAAGTTGTATTCAAGTGTAACTGATTCAGCAATGTGATGGGTGTGGCTCGCCCAGCCCTTATTGGCCATTCTTGGCTAGTGCAACACCTGCCTTTGCTGCCCTTAGCGTGATAGTTCACCCTACTAGCCTACTAGCATGGATGCTGGTACATTATTCCTTCTTGTCCATTTTGCTTATATCCTTTTGCTAAGAAACTTTTGCTTCAGCTAGCCTTGCACTTCTTCCTACTGACCCACTGTGTGGGTGATTTTCACCTTGTCAGTATTCATGGCAATGGTGACTGACTCTTTTAGGACAAACCTCAAACTTCAGCAAGATTTATCACTCTTTCAACACTGGTGCTGACACAACATGCCAGAGATCTTTTGGATCCTTGTCCATTGTAAAGTGATGCAGTTGAAGTGGGACTTCTGATTCAGCCAGCACCTCTTCCCCTTGACCTGTCCATACATTGCAAAGTTATTGTTGGTTGAAACAAGAAAGCTTCAGCCAGTCTCACCTCCCCTGAATGGATCATAAGGAGATCATGTGGAGTATTCAAGAGATAACAGTACATGGTCTTGTCTCCCAGACTGCCTCTACAGAACATGGAGAAGTGGTGTGGAGTAGGAGCTTTAGTGGGATGTTGCCTACTCCCCCAAATTCAGTTTTGAGGAAAGGATAAATCTACCACTCTACCCAGAACCTGTTGGGTTCTACCTTCTATTTGAGCAGTTGGTAGACACTTTCTCCATCGGCAGGGAAATGCACAAGTTGCTGCATCTTAAACTACCCCACAGTAAACTGTTTTCATAGTGCCATTTATGATTATTGAAAAAGACTACAGCCCAACTGTTCGTAGAGAGCCAATTTGTGCTATTGTACTTTATATCAACTCATGGACTGGACAACACCTTTAAACTGGCTATCTGGATGAGGATAAAACTCCTGAGAGCACTTTTAGACCAGTGACATTATTCAGGTAATCTGCAGCATGCATTCGAACAAAAAACTGAATCTTACCAGTGTGTAGGGTAGATAGGATATTTTTCAGTTATATAAACATGTTGGGAAAGGTAAGTATGAAGATATTTTGCAGCCTGCATGTGTGATAGGAGTAAAAAATGGAAATTATTTCCTATCATCCCAAGCTCCTGGAAGATTTTTTAATGATCAGGGCAGAATTTTGTTTATGCTATATATTCTATGATGCTCCATTTAGTATAAAATCAGGGCAGAATATGCATGCAGTTGTCATACAGGGACAGGTTTAACAAAGGAAAAGAGAAATGGGGAAACAGCTGTAACTTTACCAGATTTCCCAACTTTAATCTGCTATGGAAACTGTAGCCGTTATAGAATTGAGTGAGAAATTTTATGAGGAACAGTGTTCTGTAATGGCCATGGTTTGAAATAAGGAACGAAGCATGATGTGGAATGACTTTTATCGTAAAAATGCAAGTTTGCTCGAAA
Organism: Vipera ursinii; assembly: GCF_947247035.1. NCBI lineage: Eukaryota > Metazoa > Chordata > Lepidosauria > Squamata > Viperidae > Vipera > Vipera ursinii. The sequence continues at coordinate 166,449,069 of NC_139516.1, read as the reverse complement.
CACAAATTATAGGACATTATAAGAAATGCAAGTGTGAAGCAATGAACCTTTCTCATAGCTTTTCTGTGGTCTGTCACTAAGGCCACTGTTTCCTTAGGTTCCAAAATTAAAAGTAAGCCCTACTGATGTGGTTGGTATGTGTATAAGAGAGAAAATAAAATAAAGGGAAGCTTTCAACAGTTTTGGGGAAATGGCTGAGCTCTGCTTTTGCTTTGCAAAGTGAATCTAGCCATAGTTCTGTAGAAAGCCTTATTTAAGATCTTCTATTGTTTCTTACAGTTTGGCCTTAAATGACACTTCTTAATCCTGAAAGCCAGGTTTCTGCTAGAGGAAGGAAAGAGAAAAGCACAGCCAAATTTTCCCCTTTAAAAGAGGCCACTGAATATAAATCTATATGGGGGAATATTGTAAAACAGTAGGAATAAAATGAGCATAAAATATTAAGAGAGGTCTGCTTCCAGTTAAGGTTCAAAATGTGATTTCAAATAAATAGGAATTAAGATGTATTTTCAGGGAAGCAAATAACTTTCCCTTGTATCCATTTGTATTCTTTTCAGGATGGTGGTACTGCTTTGTTAGCTGCTTGTCAATATGGGCACATGAGAGTGGTGGAAACCTTACTAAAGCATGGGGCCAACATACATGATCAGCTTTACGTGAGTGTCCTTGAAATCTTCTTTTCCATCAGTGGTAAAAACTGTTTCCAGGATTCCATTTTTTTTAAAGTTTTCACAAGAAAAATCTTAGAATGAACATGGTCTGTAAAGTACGGAAAACAGATCCCTCTTTTAATCGAAATAACACATTCCACCAGTACACACTGGAAAGATGGCTGGTAGAGGTGCACTAATGTCCACTGTTCTTAGATCAAAATGTTTATCTAAAGGCGTGTGTGTGTGTGTGTGTGTGTGTGTGTGTGTGTGTGTGTGGGTTTCTCATAGAACGCTCAGAACGGCAGCTCCCTCTGAAAGCCTATTGCAGGGCTAGGCAATCTTGGCTCTTTTTTATGACTCGTGGACTTCAACTCCCAGAAATCCTGAGTCAGTCATGCTGAGGGGAAAGGGAGAGGTTTCCAAGCTGAGCCATGCTGGCTCAGGAATTCTGGGAGTTGAAGTCCTTGAGTCATAAAAGAGCCTGCACTAGAGGAGGAAAATTATTTACAGGGTTACTTCTTTAGGAACTAAACTTTTAGAATCTAAAACAGCTAATTCAAAAAAGCCAACAGGAAAGAACCTCACATTTTTCATCTGCTTCTGTCATTTGGAAGGTAAAATTAGATAACAAAATAATCTATTTCCTATGTTAACATCTCTGCAATGAAATCAATAAAGATAGATAAATCTGTTATTTTGTTTTATTTTTGCACAAGAAATTGTATAATTTGCATTTGCATTCATTTACAAATAGAATATGTTGTTAAAATGTATTGGTGTTGAAATAATTAGTGCACACATATACCTAAAACCAGTTTATTGCATTTGGTAATTGTACTAAAAAAATATCATTGTCAACCAAAATAATTTATTTAATTTGAAATCAAATGAAAATTGATTTAAATTATTTTATTAAAACAAATTAATGGCAATTTTTTATAAGAAGTTGCCTCAGACAAAATGAGTTTGACATGCCTGCTCTAGATAGTTGAATGCTCCAAAATAAATTCTAGACCAGGCCTGTACATACAGCCTACCAAGCACCCTTGGACAGAGCACAGACTTTTTTTAAAAAAAAAAAAAGTAGTAAAATCACCACCACTGCCCTGAAAGTCATGTTGCCTAGTGCCTCCATGGCTTACCATGACCATGAACTCCAACACTGTAGATGCTCCTCTAGTCACCAAATCATTGATTAGCCCACCAGCATTCCATTGCAGACCACAAAGATTTTTAATTTATCAGTGTGGGCCTTTCCCTTCTACAAGTTGCACAGACCTCTTCTAGATTTTCCTCTTGCCTTTCCGAGTTAACTCCTTGGTCTGTCATTGAGCAAGAATTGACTTAGGGAAGCATATTATCATTTGATGTATATTTAACATATGTTCTACCTTTATTTACCGATTATATAATATTTGTATACAATCTACATGGCAAGGTTTGGGGCAACTTACAATATTAAGATTAAAACATAAAAGCAGGGCTTTTTTTCTCATAGAACGCTCAGAATGGTGTTCCAGCACCCTTTTTTGCATACACACACAAAAAGCTTTTACACAAGGTATGCTACTCCCTCTATTGGCTTTCAAAAGCCTATTGGCTTTCGAAAGCCAATAGGAATTGCTGCTGAGCTTGCCAAAAGACCTGGCCGGCAAAGGCGAGTTGGCAGGAACTTTACATCCCTCCCTGCTGCCCAACTACACCATCTCAACTAGGTAAGTAAGAGAGGACAAGTAGTGGGACATGGGTTCTGCAGAGTCCATGTGCACTCCTTCCTTGTGCTCACCCATGTCAGCCAGGCTGGTGGCCTACCTGGTGCTGGACCTGTGCCACCATCGCCTCACCCTGCGTGCCTAAGTGGCTGCCCTGCATCACCTGGCCCGCACTGCCTCCACACCGCCCAGCCCTGCCATATAGAGTGGGCCCCGCTGCTCCTACAGCACCAGCTGCCCCGGCTCCGGCCCCAGGGGGCAGCCCGCCACCAACACCCCTCGCACCCGTGACCGCAGCAGCACTGCCCCCCCGCCTCCTGCACCCGCCAAGATGAGAGTTCTGACACCTTTTTTTTAGAAAACACTGTGTGTGTGTGTGTGTGTGTGTGTGTGTGTGTGTGTGTGTAAAAATTCTTTATGTTAGGGATGTTCAAACAAAGTTATATTGATTGAGAAAGTGATTAATAGCAACACATAGTAGTTCAAATTTTAATTTTCAAGTTTAGACTGCATATCCCAAATGTATACATTAAGAGAAGGGCAATGAATATAGAGTTGTTTTGCTTTCTGCATCAGTCTGTTCCACTATCAATCAGTTTGCACTGTCAATAAATTCTTCATCTTAAAATATAAATTTATTTAGGTCCTGCGTTCTGGGGCTAAAAAGAATAAATTTATTTCATTATCTATGTGACAGTCTCTCAAATAATTGAAGATATCTGGAACACCAAATTAATACCTCTTCCATATGTTTGCAGAATGAAGTAATTTAGCTCTAGCTTGTTCACGAGATTGCCATAGCAATTAGATTCTTTTAATATTTCCTAAGTTAAAAAATAACTACTTAGCAAACAAGAACCTCAGGTTTTTGCCTATCTCTCTACTATAGTGCTGCTTTAATTTATGCTATGCAGAGAGTTTATTTTAAATGGTACAATCTACAATTCAGTAAACATAGTTTGCATAATGTAAATCAGAATGGGATTCTTTTAGCAGCTAAGGGTTGCCCTTGATTTTTTTTCTTGGGTGAGAAACCCACTCAGGCTGTGGGTTGTGATGAAACAGGGGAGGGGAAAATTCCTTTACTCCAGAACTTTAAAAAAAATACAGCAAACCTAAAATTTCCACTTCCAGTATTAAAGTGCAATAGTACAAGTACAATTTTGACATAATAAAATGTTGCATCAAATAATTACCCCTGTATTTCAGGAAAAAAGTAGGAGGGGTATGTAGGAGCTGCACCAAAGCCTTGGGAGAGCTGCATGCAAACTATAGTTGCAAGGAAAGAGAAATAGTTCACAGGTGTCTGTGATTAGAGGGCATTTATATCTGTCTTCCAAAGTTCTGTAACTCAAATACAATAACTTGTGTAAGTATCCAATGTAATAATTGTTCACCAGAAATATTCATTTACATATCAATACATTGGCATATCCCAACTAATTTTCATTTCCCTCTGTTAAATGATTTAAGGTAAACTCTTGGGTGTGTGTGTGTGTGTGTGTGTGTGTGTATGAATAAACCTATGTGATAGAATGTAAATACAAAGATGATAAATAAAATACATGGATAATGCAGTATTCAAACCAGTTTCTTATTCTGTTCCCCAGTATGCAAATCTATAATTGATTTCTGTATACTACTAATCTTTTTAAAAAAATTAAAAGAATTTTAAAAATCAGCAACAGTAACTTTTTTCTGCAATAATGTCTGGAAAACCTTCATTTGTAATATACTATTATACACCTGTATAAAGCAAGCTGTTTAGAGTGGAATGATCATACAAATTGGGCAAGGTTGTTTCATACAGCAGGATTTTCCCCACTTAGACCCCCTAATGAACAAATATGGCAAAAACCTCTATTTATTATTTATTTATTTATTTATTTATTTATTTATTTATTTATTTATTTATTTTAATTTGTATACCGCCCTTCTCCCGAAGGATCACGGCGGTGAACAGGGCAATAAATACCAAAAATACCAAAATACAAAAATTAAAAACAGATTAAACCATAGTGCCCAAATACAATAAATAAATTACTTAAAAACAATAATTAAAACCCCAAACCCATCAGACCAGGCCGGCTTGTTCAAACAAATAGGTTTTTAGATCACGTCGGAAGGAGCGAAGGTCGAGAGCCATCCGGAGCTCAACCAGTAAACGGTTCCAAAGGTCAGGCGCACCCACAGAGAACACCCTCCCCCTGGGGGCCATCAGTCGGCATTCTCTGACCGGTGGCACCCTGAGGAGGCCCTCTCTGTGGGAGCACACTGGGCGGAGGGAAGTTGATGCCGGCCGCAGGTGCTCCCTAAGGTACTCCGGACCCATGCCATGTAGGGTTTTATAGGTCATTACCAGCACCTTGAATCTCACCCGGAAGACAACTGGAAGCCAATGCAGCTCACGGAGCAGAGGTGTAACATGGGAGTATCGGGAGACCCCCAACACAACTCGCGCGGCTGCATTCTGCACCAGTTGGTGCCTCCGAGTGGTCCTCAAGGGCAGCCCCATGTAGAGAGCGTTGCAGTAGTCTAACCGAGAGGTCACGAGCGCATGAGTGACTGTACGCAAGGCATCCCGGTCTAGATAGGGCTGCAACTGGCACACCAGGCGAACCTGGGCGAAGGCCCCCCTAGTCACAGTTACTATATGATCTTCTAAAGAAAGCTGTGAATGTAGGAGGACTCCCAAGTTGCGAGCCCTATCTACGGGGGGTAATAACTCACCCCCCATAGTAAGAAATGGAATGATCTGAGTGTCCCGAGATGCCGGCACGCACAGCCACTATTATGATTATTGTATTCCAAAAAATTTAAACCTTTGTCATTTTGTTGCAGTGCTTTTCTCTAAAAAGAAATGACTTGGATTGCTCCTTATTTCTAGTCATCCTAGAATCTGTTGGTGATGGATATTTGTTTCTTTCTGGACATTCCTGCTCTACCTATTAGAGTAGTATATGAAATTAGGCTGGAATCTTCTAGCCACTAACTGAGCCATGATACCTACATCTAGACACAGTATGAACATATCCTAGCAATCTCTTTATTTTATTGTCTTCATGAGCTTGCCTTCAGCTTGTCTGTAATTTGTGAGTGGGGTTGTTAAGCTAAGCTGTCCTTGGCTAGTACAGTTTGAAAATAGTGTTTTCTCTATGAAGCAGGCTAGGTGCATGACCAGTAAGTGCAGTCAGTTAACATGTAGGAAATATGGACAATCTGGTGCCTATTGATCACTTAGTGCTGGTATGGAGTAACCTATTACTTGGATCTGAGGCCCTTTTCTATACCACCATTCGTTTTTACTTTTTTTTAAATCCAGATTTTTGCAACTTGCTAGACAGCTGTTCTATGGTTGGGAAAGTCTGGTGCTAAAATTCTTTAGTTTACTTTACCCTTCTCAATTTTGACTGATTTTGCTCTTTTGCTTTGTTGCATGTGTACTGTAAAGCAGTAAAAGTTACCTGTCAAAATTAATTCTGTCTCCAAGCATCGTAGATACCAATTCCTACATTATTGTCCTGAACGGCTTTTTGCTTGCAGGTTACATCTGGGAAGTTGGACTGAAGCTGAGGATTTTGCCCAGTGGTGGGATTCAGGCGATTCGCACCACTTAGACAGAACCGGTAGCTAATGTTTTGTTGCCCAGGCCCCGAATGGACTTCCGGAACTGGCATCCACACAGAGAACTGGCTGTTCACATATTTGAATCCCACCATTGATTTTGCCCCTTGCTTTGCTTAACATGTAATTTCCATATCTAAAATCAGCAACAAACGAGAACATAGGCCATAATTGCTGTAGGGAGGTTGACAGCATATGATAGATGAGTGATGGTTTTTAGCTCAACCACTCTGAGAGGAAATGTACGGTACTGATCATAATATATGTAATGTTACCAGGAAGTTCCTAATCTTCTTACAACATGTCTTTCCCATTCCTTCCTCTTTTTCACTTTTCTTTGCAACTGGGTAAAACATTCTCCTCTAATTATTCTCTTTACATTTTCAGGAAGGATAAATAAGTTAAATCAAATACTTGATTTATATGCATCTAATAAAATATTTTAAGGGACGCGGTGGCTCAATGGGTTAGGATGCTGAGCTTGTCGATCAGAAGGTCGGCAGTTTGGCAGGTCGAATCCCAAGTGCCGCGTAACAGAGTGAGCGCCTGTTACTCGTCCCAGCTTCTGTCAACCTAGCAGTTCGAAAGCACGTAAAAATGCAAGTAGAAAAATAGGGACCACCACGGTGGGAAGGTAACAGCGTTCTGTGCGCCTTTGGCGTCTAGTCATGCCGGCCATATGACCACGGAGACGTCCTTGGACAAGCGCTGGCTCTTCAGCTTTGAAATGGAGATGAGCACCGGCCCCTAGAGTTGGAAACGACTAGCACGCGTGTGCGGGGGAACCTTTACCTTTAAATAAAATATTTAAAAAACAAGGCAATGAATAAAACTAGGAAAAAATAAGTTACATTATATGGTTTGTTAAATCAATAAAGTTATAAAACAAAGATAATATACAAACAAGCAGCGTATATCTTTTGGTGCAAACTTTTAATTAGATCATTTCAAAATTTTCAATAAAAAATTAATGGAAATCCTTCCTCAAGTTGTGTTTGATAGTCTTTAAATGGTTTGATATACTTCAAAGCAATGAATAAACAGAAGAACCTGGTTGCCATTTGTCGTATTTGTTACTGAGCTGAGCTGATAAAAGGTTCCTGATTGGCAAAGTTCCTCTATAGGCAGACCTCACATACTCCCTGCTGGAACAATTACTCACAAAACAGCTCCATTCTTTGCATTAACTACATCCAAGCTAGGAGCAGACTAATTAAAGAGCATCTTTGTATTTTACCTTCATCAGTGTTGCAGAGTTACATTAAGTGGCAGGAGGTGTTTAATGGATGTGGAAAACATTCTTAAGTACAAGTGGCATTTTTATATGCTTGAGGATTCATGGAAGAAGGAAAACATTCATTGGTTCTATTATGGACATTTTTATTAGTAAACAAGCTAATTATTTTTGTATTTCAAATTAAGGATGGAGCTACCGCACTTTTCCTGGCTGCTCAGGGAGGCTATCTGAATTTAATTCGGTTATTACTATCTTCAGGAGCAAAGGTCAACCAGCCAAGGCAGGTAATATTCAGCATTGTTAAGATATAGATTTCATTTTTATTACTCTTTATCTATTACATGCTAAAATTAATCAGCCACATCTTAATACTCAGTAACCTCTAATAATTTTTCTGACTTTAATATGGAAGTATTACATAGACCTTGGGTTTCCATGATAATAGACTTTCTGCACATTGCTAAATTTCTTCTGATATTTGGCAACATGTAATGGTATGTGAAAGTGATCTTGGAGATGGGAAGGACAGCCACAGAGATTGGACAAGCAGTGTGTAAAAGGTACCTCAGTTCATACAGTAGCCGGGCATGGGAAATGTTTCAGAAGAGACGCTCCCTTGGTTTTGGAGAATTAAAGGAAATGCGAGGGGTCCTTGATGCTCCCTGAGCCTGGTTGTTTTCTTGCAGGTATTTCATTACCAAACTATGTAACATCATCAAACTATGTAACATGTTGGAAGGGATGAGATTTACTAGTGACTTGCCCTGTCGGTGTTGCTGGAAGTGGTGTTGGTAGTCCCTTGATTAGCCTGTTTGTTTACTGCTAGTTTGTTTGACTGGGATATTTCTTACCTCTTGATTGTTGCTCTAGTCTAGTGTTAATCTTGGTATTAATCTCTGCTCATCTGAGTATTGATTGCTAGCGATGAGGTGTTTTGGTCTTATTGTTTCCTTTTTGGCTTTTTGATTGTCTTTTGATTGTGCTTGTTGATGGCTGATTTGCCCTAAGTGCTGGGCTTCCAGGATTTCTTTAGCTTTTTTTGGATTTGGCGTGGTCTAGGATACTCACAGTTTCCCAGTTGAACTATTGTTGAGACGCTCAATATGTTATGAAATTAAAGAGTTTTCATCATGTCTTCAGCTGCTAGTTGGTGTTCATGGATGTGCTCTGCTAGTCTTCTGCCTGTTTGTCCTATATAGTGGCTGTTACTGTACACTGTATGTTGTTGTATGAGTTACTGTATTACTGTATGTATTTCCTTTTGAGGCTATTGGGTCTTTTGGTTTACTTAGAATGTTTTGGAGGACTTTCGTTGGTTTGTGTGCTATGGTGATGCCATGTGGTTGTAATAGGTTGTTTATGGTTTCTAAGATGTTTTTGATGTACGGCAGTGTTAATTCTTTTCACAGATTGTGTTGATTGTGCTATATTGGCATGACCGGTCAGCCTAAATTTGCATCGGTATCCATTTGGATGGAAGATGTTTTATAGATAATCTATTTCCTTCTGATGTTCAGGGTTGCTGTAGTGTATTTGTGCTCATTTAAATAGTGTTTCTCTCATGGGAAGTTAAGATTGTTAGTTTGGTTGTTGAGCACTTGGTTGGTATGGATATGATAGATTTGTGCTTTAATTTGCCATCACTGCCTCTGAGGATTTCCAGGAAGGGTAGCATATTGTTTTCTATGTTTCTTCTGAATTTTATTTCTTTGAAGATGTATGTTATTGATGGTTTTCTCTAGATGGTCCTTTGAGTATGACAAGTTAGCAACTACATACCGGATCCATACTTTGGATTCTAGGCATTATGGTCTCCATGAGTCCTGAAAGCTGTAGTCCCAATTCCTTTGATTTGTTGTATATTTGTCCATCAAGTTGAAAATATGTGGTCAAAGGTTGATGAGGTCCATGATTCTGGGTATTTGGTTAGATCAGGTGTGCTATATAATATTGCTGTCATGTATTCGTCAATTCTGTGTATGCAAAGAGTGCTATCATATCAAATGAGAAAATGATTTCAACTATATTTCAACTATTTTCAGGTCTTCGTTTCTTTGGAAGCATTTGTTTCCCTCTGTGAGGTGTCCAAGCTTTCTTCAGCGATGTTGTAGGTTGAGGTACCTGGTAATGATACAGTTGGACAGTTTAAAGAAAAGGAGAGGAGAAATACTTTAATGTAAGCGTGCAATAAAAATAGAGCTAGTTCTCCTGGTTGTGCTTCTTGTCTAGACTACTTTGCATAGCTGCTCAGGTATTCTTCTTTGAATTGTCAACCTTTTATTAACTAGAATCCATTTGTTGCAAACAGTGAAAGAGATATATGTCACTGAAAGGTTAGAAAATGCATACCAATTCAAAGAATCATTCATTCCATGAAAACAGAATGATATATTTACATACATTTAAGTATACTATAGCACAGTGCCATCTACTGAATAAAATACATAATCACGCTATATTATGTAATTGCTTATACAGCTTTTATTGCATTACTGATAAATATAGCATGTAAGATAGCATAAGCAAAGCAGTAGGTAACATCAGAATATACCTCAGTATAAATAATGTATTCATGTGACTAATCCCACTTTCTAGTCTTAAATGCTTCCGTTCCACATATATGAATCTACTACATGTACCCGTGTTTCCCTGAAAATAAAACTGGGTCTTATTTTTTTTCCCTCCAAAAGAGGCACCAGGTCTTATTTTCAAAGGGGGGGGATGTCTTTTCCACTCACCTCTGGCACCGAGAGCCCCGCCCAGCCAGCCACTTCTTCTGCGGCCAAAGGAGCAGCTTCATTCTGCAGCTCAGAATGGAGCTCAGGCCTGCATTTCACAGTCAGGCCTCTCCGGAAGGCCTCTGCAGCCAATAACCAAGCAGTGGATTCAATTGATAGTTCAGTTCTCGGCTGCAGAGGCCTTCCAGAAAGGCCTGACTGAGAAATGCAGGCCTGTGGACACCGGAAAAGTGGGCCAGTGAGGAGAGGCCTGGCTGCAAGATAAGTGGGTGCAGGGCACGTGGGGCAGCTCCACACCCACACTCCCACCCTAGTTTGATTTTTAGGCACGTGCCTCTCCCCAAAACTTGGTCTTATTTTTTGGGTAGGGCTTATATTAGGCCCACCCCAAAAAATCAAGCTAGGGCTTATTTTCAGGGTAGGTCTTACTTTCAGGGAAACATGGTAGTCCTCATTTAACAATGCTAATTGGGACTGGAAACTTTTGTTAAACAATGTGGTCATAAGCCATAAAACCATTTAACCATGCCATTTAGCGATGGCAGTTCCAGAAGCCCTGGTTGCCATCATTAAACAAGGACTCTGTAGGTTGTGTAAATGAGGACTTCATATGACCATGACTTCCAACTTCCAGCCAACAGGATTTCACTTGTGGGTGGCCAGCAGGAAAGATTACAAATCTTGATCACGAGGCTACACTGCATGGTCATATGTACATGTATCATTCATTCAGCCCATTGTAAGTTCAAGCAGTCACTGAACATGTGGTCATGTTCAGTTGTTTACGTCTCTGTGCACCCAGATATCCTATATAGAAAACTGATTTTCTTTCCTTAATATCTTGATAAGTAAACCTCAAAATAATATATACCAATTATTGGAAGTAATTAGAAATTGGTTTCTTAATTATAGGCCTACTTTTATCTGCCAACATGTGACACATAACTAACCTGAAGGTTTCCCATTTCTTTTAATATGTGGAAATACTTGACATTAGATGCCATATAAAACAGAATTAACTCCTGTAATGATTATATTTTTATTCATTTCACATACTCTTAGTTAACCCTTATTACCTTTGAAACAAATCAGCTTTAAATCATGGATATGAAATTTTCTTTATCAACCTGTTCTGTAGTGTATTTCTTCTGATACACTGTCTGATAACTTTACAAGCTTGGATTCAGCACTGCTTGATTCTGATTGAGATGGTGACAAAACTAGTCTTTGCCCAGCTTTGGATGTTTTTTCAGTTTTATTGGGGAAGTGCTGCTGTCCCTCATATGCCATGCTTTGATCACCTCATGTTTAGTCAGATATTGTAAGCCATATGATGTTATTCTTGAAAAGCATCTAAGTGCAGCAGCTAATGCAAAATGGGTCAGCCAGACTGCTGTTTGCAAGCTGTTCTACACTTCAGTTTATTCTAAGATATCTCAAAGTAGACTATGCCAGTTTATGCTGGCATAGTTTGCTATTGGCTCAAGGATTGGTAGATAGTACTTTAATGTGGCTATCTACAAGAGTCCATAGTCAAGAGTACTGTTATTAATTCCATTGCCGCTTCTCTTAACATGACTAAGTCTGGATCTATCCTGAGTAGTTTTTAAAGAAAAAATAGTGATTCAGAGTGATGCCATTATTTCATATAGGCAACAAATATTTTGTCTATACTATGCAAAGGGGTTTTTTCCAGCTTGACGACACCCTAATTTATATACACATTTGCATTTCCACTTGTCCTGAGTACTATTTCTGTCCAAGGAAAGGATTTCATTTGGATATCCAGGTTCATTTTGTCCTTGAACTCCAGCCAGAATCTCATTGTAAGCTGTCAGAAATTTTTAGCACTGCTTGAATTGACTTGATTAATCCTGATCCATTTTTAAATTTTCCTTCAGGATGGGACAGCTCCGTTATGGATAGCCTCTCAGATGGGACACAGTGATGTAGTGCGAGTGATGCTGCTCCGAGGAGCAGATCGAGAGGCTGCAAGGCTTGTAAGCAAGCACTTTAGTTTTCTAGATTTTACGTTGGAAGAAAGAATGATTCTATAGTAAGGTTTGTTTATGGTAGTTTGGGTGTCTATTCTGGCTAGAATACTTTCTCAAGTATCTCTTGTTGCCTGGCACATTAGAAACTGTACTTACATTGCTTAATAGTCCAATTGTTGCTTCATGACCAGAATTAACCAAAATGAAAGGAATTTATTCTGAAACAAATTGCTCTCCCATAGCATTCATTTACATTTTAAGTATGCATGTAAATATATTTATTTATCTTACAAATGCATACCTTACAAATAACCCATAGGGTTCAGTTATTGATTTTTTCATAACCCATGTTTCAAAAATCATATTTTAACTCTTTCCTCATACTGTATTTAACATTACTATAAAGGTAAAATAAAGAAGGAAAGGAACCATAGATTTTATTATAATTATTTATGGCTTCTACTTATTAGGGAGAAGGTGAAATATAATGAAAGTTAAGGAAAATTTTAAAAATTATGAAAGGGAGGTTAGGATAACTGCAGTGTTGTACATTATAAGAGGTATATACCATTGTCTAGCAATTTTTATTAAAATTAGCCAAAGGTTGCAATTATGTGCTTGTTTTAAGGTTAATCTGAATGCTTCATTAAGTTATAAAAAATCAGCAAATCCCTACAGTATACTTGTTAACATCATACAGCAAATATCAGATTTACATCACTTCTTTTTGGAAGTCATCCTTGAATCATGTTATATAAACTGTTTATATTTTGTATAAATTATTTTTTTATGAATTATGAAGCAAGTAATATCTCAGTCACATCTAAAGAATGAGAGAAATCTTCCTGCATAAATTCTGAAGAGAGAAATGAAAAATGAAAATGAACTTGTGTGCAATAATATCCAGTTCCTTCTTTCCCCTGTTTCTGTTGAAGGATGGCACAACTGCTTTACTTAAAGCTGCAACCAAAGGATATAATGATGTTATAGAGGAATTGCTTAAATTCTCCCCTGCACTTGGCATCCTGAAGGCAAGTTTTGAGGGATAAAAACTTTGGAATGTTCAGAACTATAATTTATGACATATTGTAAAATAGAACCATAATTTCTTACTGTGTGCATGTGTGTGTAAAATTTGTACAAAGAGATTTTTTTAAAACAGTACAGTACAAAACAATACAAATATTAAGCTGAAAATAATAAAAGAAAAAAGGAATAGAAAAATAGAAAATAAAAATGTTACAAAAAGTGGCTTCTGATCTTAACAGTAATTGTAATTCTCTTTCTTAGATTACATCTTCCTTCCATAATCTATACTTTTTCCTCACCAAATTCAAAAATCACAAGTTTTTTTTTTCAGCAAAAAGTCCATAGGGAGTTTTTCAGTCACTAATGAATGTAGTAGTTTTATCTTTTTCTAAGCAAACAAGTTAATTTTGCCATCTTTGCTTGTTTTATTATCTTCACCGACTGTTCCTCCATTTTGGATATTTCAGAGAATTTCTATTTTCGTACATATACGATAATAGCCTCACAGCAGTAATGATATATATTAATCTTCAATGACTTCAGTTAATCCCAACCAAAAAAAAGTTCTGGTGTCAGTTGAATATTAATTTTCAGAATTCCTTGTATTATTGTGTGTATTAGAATCCAGAACATTTTACTTTTTTACAAGTTCATCAGGCATCAAAAAAAATTATCCTTCGTGTTAGCCACATTCCAATATAAATTTGAAATATCTTTATATATTCTAGATACTTTTTATTCAAATCCTGTATCAATGATACATCATCAATTTTTATAAAATTCTCTTTTAAGTTATAACAGTGTAAATTTCAGTCCTTTTAATCAGGCATTTTCCCGCTGCTATGTTAATATGTTATTTATTATATACTCTTTCACTTGTTCTTCCCTTTCAAATTTCAACAAAAGTTTATACATTTTAGCAATTACATACTCACCAATTGTACGTAATTCAACTGCAAACTCGATATTTTGCTGTTCAGTTCTAAATGTTCTTATTTACCTTAAATCTTTCTCTTAACTGTGCATACAAAACCCACTGAAAACTATATCCATTTGTTCTTTAGATTTTATCATATATTCTCCATTCTCTTGTTTACTTGCTGTTTGTTTCCTATAAAATGCTTCTTGTGCTGTGCCATAATGGCAAATTAAAAATTATTTTATGTAATTCATTTTTACTTCTATTTTCTTATCTTCCACAAAGATAACTGCCATTGTAAATGCTTAATTTGTTGTAAAATAAATTTATTCTATGGAGGAGAGTTTAAACTTATTTTATTTTTAATCTGACCTAAACTTGTCTTTTGTCTAGTGTTTTGTTTTGCTGTTATGCTATATAAAATGTCTTCTCATAACAACTACTTGAATCCCAAATCATATTTATTAAAATTGTCAAACAAACCTCTCAACTTCTTTTTCAAATCTTTACATTACAGCTTCTTTGCAATCTGAACCTCCATCCGAAGGAACTGATTTTCTTTTAAACTCTAAAATCACTGGGTTGATCAGAAAAAGTTTTTGGCAGTTATCTCCTCTTTTTGAATACTAGTGGCCAAATTCTTAGATATACCATATATATACATTTTTGGAAAAAGATCTGTCTTTCAGAAGTACATTATTTTCCATCACCATTTTTATATCTATGGATAATTTAGAGCTTATAGATGCATGAAGATATAAAAATGGTAATGCAAAATAATGTGTGTGTGTGTCTGTGTATATATATTATAAAAATGGTAATGCCAAATAATGTTTGTGTGTCTATGTGTGTGTGCGTGTGTGCGTGTGTGTGTTAAGTGTTTGTTAAGTATTTAGAATACCTTGCTAGGCCCCAAACATGGGACAAATCTTATTTCCTGTTTCAGCCTAACCTTTAATTAATTACGTTTCCCTTTAATTCTTTGTTAGCAATCCAAAATTTTTTACATACATACATACATACATACATATATAATCACATTATTTTGCATTACCATTTTTATATCTTCATGCATCTATAAGCTCTAAATTATCCATATATATATATATATATATATATATATATATATATATATATATATTCATTCTAATTCCACTTAATTTTTTTCTAAAAAAAATCTCTTGCTTTGTGAACTGAACTTAGTCTGAATCTCTGTTTTAATGTGAAGATTACTCCTTCCATTTCTCCCATGAAAATTCTATATTTTTCTGTTCTTGTCAATCAAGAAAAAATTTCTTTTTGCTTGTGCAGTATTCTAACTGGGATTTTTTAAGTACAATCACATCTGCATTATTAATATTCAATCTGGTAGTTCTTGATGTCTAATCTTCTTCCTAAAAAAGTGTACAAGAATAGTCCTTGTACATTTCTTAATTTTGCAAACCAAGTATTCATTCCATATACTTCTCCCAGTCTCTGCTTCCATATCATCTTTACCCCTTCCAATATGTTTGTTGAAGATTGATCAACCTTTTTCTGTAGTGTCTTCTCCAGCATCTTCTGGAATTGCTTTGTCTTGAGCAGAATTATTTTTCTTTCAATTCTATTAACACCAATTTGTCTAAATCCTTTTCTGTCTGTGTTTATTTATATTTTAATTTCTAAAATTTCCACTTTGTCATTGATTTGTTTTACTCCTGCGCTGTCCTATTGATTGTTCTATTTTTTTTCAAAAAAATATTCTTTCATCTTTCTTTTATTCTCACTTAAAAGCAACCAGAACACTTTTGATAGAATTGAGATTCAGAAAATTGCTTCCTCATCTACTCAAACATTTTTTGTAATATTTCTGGAGCAATCACATTTTCTGTCCAATTATCCTCTCCTCCTTCACCAAAACTTTGCCAATTTTTGGTGGTCGCCATTCTTTGATTTACCTTTACGTTTGTATTATAAATGATGAATAAAGTAAAAGGTAGGCTTCTCACCCCTACCTTTCACCTTTTCTGTACCCTTAAGGCTTTAGTCCAATCTGTCTTTCCATAGTTTTAATATGAGTCCATCTCATATTACACTTACCTCGTTTGGTAAAACGTATCAGATATCTGTGGTGCAGGTGGGAAATCTCTTGATCTTTCCTTTATATGGAAAGACCTCACAGGCCAGAAACCACTGATGGCCACTGTGAGAGCGACATCATTCCTCCTTCAAAGACGTCTAGTCTACCATAGAACCTCACTTGAAAGCCTCAAAATCTTACTTTAATTTCAATGGTGCGAATGCAGATTATTCATGTTCACCCTATCCTATGTTACTATTATAGTGTAGTCTTGTGCTAGAACTTTAATGTATTTTATGTCTTCAAATGTCATAAAATCAATTCATGACATAGCTGACAAAGCTTGGTTGTTAAAGTTTTGTTGTGCTTTGTTCCTGTTTTGCAGGAGCTGCTTTTATTCTGATTAAAAAATGAGCTGTTACTCAGCAGGTGTAATACATGGATGCATTTATACTTTTTCTGTACTTTCTAGAATGGGACATCTGCCCTTCATGAAGCAGTTCTTGGTGGCAATATTAGAGCCGTAGCATTACTCTTAGAAGCAGGAGCAGATCCATTACTTAAAAACAAGGTATCATACTTTATTTTACACTTGCTACACATTTTCAGCTGTAAAACAATTGGGCACAGTATTTTAAATTTTTAATAAAAACATTCTGAAAATTCGTAGATGGTTAAAAAGATATTGAGACTCTGGAAAGAGTGCAGCAAAGGTGAGTAGAGAACTGGAGGCTAAAACATGAAGAACAGTTGCAGGAATTGGGTATGTCTAGTTTAATGAAAAGAAGAATTAGGGGTGGCATGATAGAAGTGTCCCAATATCTAAGGGGCTGCCACAAAGAAGAGGGTGTCAACCTTTTCTTCAGAGTCCCTGAAGGCACCACAAGAAGCAATGGATGGAAACTAATCAAGGAGAACCAACCTAGAACTAAGGAGAAATTTCCTGACAGAACAATCAGTGGAATGGCCTATCTTCAGAAGTTGTGGGTGCTCCATCATTGGAGGTTTTTAAGAAGAAATTGGACAACTATTTGTCTGAAATAGTATAGGGTCTTCTGCTTGAGTAGGGAGAGCGACTAGATAGAAGACCTCCAAAGTCTCTTCTAACTCTTATTTTGTTCTGTTCTGTTCAGCTGCAAAAAAACCCAGAGCTATCCATTAGAGGGCAGCAGAACTTTTGGGAATAATTATTTGCATTCATTACAGTATGGTGTTTATTTCTACCAGGACAATTTTTAGAGACTCATAATGTCTTAAAAACCACTAAGGTTTTCAGTTACTGTTTCAACATTTTGTACTACTTTGGGGGGCAAAAGGCATAGTTTATAGATAAAATTATAAAAAATAGACATATTAAATGGGGAGCAATCTAACTACCGTATATACTTGAGTATAAGCCGACTCGAGTATAAGCCGAGACCCCTAATTTTACCCCAAAACCTGAAAAAAGTTATTGACTCGAGTATAAGCCGAATATAAGTATAAGCTTGGCCCCTTCTTAGCAACATATCTATATTCTGTGCCACGACGAGCCGCTCGTTGACTCTGGCAGCATCCCGGAGCTGGCTCGGCCGCAGTTCGCAGGGTCCGCTCATCAGGCTGCCAGGCTTCCTGGCAGCACATCCCCGCAGGGAAGGTCTGCTAGGGAGGCGGCAGTCAAGCGTTGTTTCCCTCCTCGTGCGTGTGTGTGTGTGTGTGAGAGAGAGAGAGAGAGAGAGAGACCTGCGGGAATGGCTGGTAGAGGTGGCGGCAGTCCGGTGTTTCCCCCCCTCATGCATGCGTGCGTGTGTCAGACCCGCGGGAATGGCTGGTAAGGAAGCGGCGTTCCCCCCCTCCTGTGTGTCGGGCCCACAGGGCTTGACACACAGAGAAACACAAATGCCGGACTGCCGCCACCTTTACTAGCCATTCCTGCGGGTCTCACACACACACACACACACACACGCACGCACGAGGGGGAGAAACAATGCTGGACTGCCGCCACCTCTGCCAGCCCTGCAAGCCTCTGCCGCAGAGGCTTGCAGGGCTGGCAGAGGTGGCGGCAGTCCAGCGTTGTTTCTCCCCCTCGTGCGTGCGTGTGTGTGTCAGACCCACGGGAATGGCTGGTAGGGAAGCAGCATTCCGGCATTCCCCCCCTTCCTGTGTGTCGAGCCCACGGGGCTTGACACACAGAGAAACGCAAATGCCGGACTGCCGCCACCTTTACTAGCCATTCCTGCGGGTCTGACACACACACACACACACACGAACGAGGGGGAGAAACAACGCTGGACTGCCGCCACCTCTGCCAGCCCTGCAAGCCTCTGCCGCCCCGGCGTTGGTGGTCGAGCTCTTCGGAGCCGGCAGAGAATCTCCCGCAGGAGGAGGTCGCGGCTTTCTCTCTTGCTTCAGACTGCAAGGATTTAAACTCCAGGAACAAATCCTGATGGAAGTTTTTTTAAAAAAAATACTCCTCCGGGTCGGACAGGGGACCCAGGCTGAGGTCTAGGGGTAGTGGGGGGGGGCTCGCGGACATAGATGGGCTCAAGTGGAAGCCAAGCAGCCCTCCCGAATCTGGGCTTCTGAACGGAGCAGCCGGTGGTGCGTTTCAAAAAGCAGAAAAGTTGGATTTTGAACATTTTAGCAGCGCATCTGCACCCGCTGCTTTTAGAAAGTACGAGGACCGGCAACTCCACTTCTCGGCTGATGCAGCGGGAGGCTGTGGGTCAAGCAGGCTACGCTTCCCCGGGTGCTGCAACGGCACCCGTTTTCCCTGGTGAGTTTTCACTACCTGGCCCCTGCAGAATCACGGCGGCGCCCCCAGAGAAGCCTACCCCGAGGCTGCGGCCGATTTTTCCTTCTCCAGGCCTCTGCCGCCCAGAGCGATGTTTCTCCCCCTCGTGCGTGCGTGTGTGTGTGTGTCAGACAGAAACGGGCGGCAGAGGCCTGGAGAAGGAAAAATCGGCCGCAGCCTCGGGGTAGGCTTCTCCGGGGGTGCCGCCACGATTCTGCAGGGGCCAGGTAGTGAAAACTCGCCGGGGAAAACGGGTGCCGTTGCAGCGCCCGGGGAAGCGTAGCCTGCTTGACCCACGGCCTCCCGCTGCATCAGCCGAGAAGTGGAGTTGCCGTTCCTCGTACTTTCTAAAAGCAGTGGGTGCAGATGCGCTGCTAAAATGTTCAAAATCCAACTTTTCTGCTTTTTGAAATGCACCACCGGCTGCTCCGTCCAGAAGCCCAGATTCGGGAGGGCTGCTTGCCTTCTACTTGAGCCCATCTATGTCCGCGAGCCCCCCCCCACTACCCCTAGACCTCAGCCTGGGTCCCCTGTCCGACCCGGAGGAGTATTTTTTTTAAAAAAACTTCCATCGGGATTTGTTCCTGGAGTTTAAATCCTTGCAGTCCGAAGCAAGAGAGAAAGCCGCGACCTCCTCCTGCGGGAGATTCTCTGCCGGCTCCGAAGAGCTCGACCACCAACACCGGGGCGGCAGAGGCTTGCAGGGCTGGCAGAGGTGGCGGCAGTCCAGCGTTGTTTCTCCCCCTCGTGCGTGTGTGTGTATGTGTGTGTGTGTGTGTGTGTGTCAGACCCGCAGGAATGGCTAGTAAAGGTGGCAGCAGTCCGGCATTTGCGTTTCTCTGTGTGTCAAGCCCCGTGGGCTCGACACACAGGAAGGGGGGGAATGCCGGAATGCCGCTTCCCTACCAGCCATTCCCGTGGGTCTGACACACACATGCACGCACGAGGGGGAGAAACAACGCTGGACTGCCGCCAGCTCTGCAAAGCTCTGCCGCTCCCTTCTCTCAGCAGCCTGTTCCGAACGAAGGGACAGTTCTTTTTTTTGTTCACTGGAGTATAAGCCGAAGTGGATTTTTTCAGCCTGAAAAGTGGGCTGAAAAATTCGGCTTATACTCAAGTATATACGGTAATCCAAAATTAATCACACCCTTCACATCAACAACTTTTCCTACCTGTAATATCTTCATTTTAACTGGGGAAGGCTTATAGCAGCTAGCCCCATCCATGCTAAAACCAATTTTTCCATCAATTCACAACTTCAGCCTCCCTGGATTAGCCCAGGGAGACCTATGTGCTATTTTGCTGAAATTTATTCCAGATTATAATTGCCTTCACATAGAAGTTTCATGTAAATTTTAAAAAGCATAATAAACTTTTGAAGCACTTCAAAGATCAAGGAGGCGGTGGTGAGACCCCTCCTCAAGAAGCCTGCTTTGGACCCGGCTGTTTTAAACAACTATCGTCCAGTCTCCAACCTTCGCTTTCTGGCGAAGGTTGTTGAGAGTGTGGTGGCGCATCAGCTCCCTATGTTCCTGGAGGAAACTGATTATCTGGACCCGTACCAATCGGGCTTCAGGCCCGGACACAGCACGGAGACGGCATTGGTCGCACTGGTGAATGATCTCTGGAGGGCTAGGGACAGGGGCTGCTCCTCTGTCCTGGTCCTATTAGATCTCTCAGCGGCTTTTGATACCATCGACCATGGTATCCTGCTGCGACGTCTCAGGGGGTTGGGAGTGGGAGGCACCGTTTTACGGTGGTTCTCCTCCTACCTCCGGGGCCGCTCGCAGTCGGTGTTGACAGGAGGGCAGAGATCCGCCCCGAGGTCTCTCGTTTGTGGAGTTCCTCAGGGGTCGGTTCTCTCGCCTCTCCTGTTCAACATCTACATGAAGCCGCTGGGTGAGATCATTCGTGGTTTTGGGGTGGGGTATCACCAGTACGCTGATGATACCCAACTTTTTCTTTCCACCCCGAACCAACCCAGTGATGCCCTCTCCGTGATGTCCCGGTGCCTGGAGGCGGTTCAGGTCTGGATGGGGAGAAACAGGCTTCGTCTCAATCCCGCCAAGACTGAGTGGCTGTGCATATTGGCGTCTCGGGTTAACCATGTTATTCCACCTTTAACGATGGGGGGTGAGGTGTTGCCCCCCGTTGATAGGGCTCGCAACTTGGGCGTCCTCCTGGATTCATGGCTCAATTTTGAAGATCATATAGGAGCCGTGACCAGGGGGGCTTTTGCACAGGTTCGCCTGGTGCGCCAGTTGCGTCCCTATTTGGACCGAGACGCCCTACGCACAGTCACTCATGCGCTTGTGACCTCCCGTTTGGACTACTGTAACGCTCTCTACATGGGGCTGCCCTTGAAGACCACTCGGAGGCTTCAACTGGTGCAGAATGCGGCCGCGCGAGTTGTAATGGGGGTTTCCCGATACTCCCATGTAACACCTCTACTCCGCGAGCTGCATTGGCTTCCGGTTGCCCTCCGGGTGAAATTCAAGGTGCTGGTTATCACCTATAAAGCCCTACATGGCCTGGGTCCGGGTTATTTGAGGGAACACCTGCTGCCGGCATCAAACGCCCTTCGCCCAGTGCGCTCCCACAGGGAGGGTCTGCTCAGGGTTCCGCCGGTGAGAGATTGCCGGCGGGTGACACCCAGGGATAGGGCCTTCTCGGTGGGAGCGCCTGCCCTCTGGAACCAGCTGCCGGTGGAGCTGAGGACTGCCCCCGACCTCCGATCATTCCACCGGGGCCTGAAGACCTGGCTCTTCGAGCTCTCGGGCCCAGACTGAGGAGGAATTTTTAATTTGGGGTTCTTTTTTAACTGACTACAG
Source organism: Vipera ursinii (assembly GCF_947247035.1). NCBI lineage: Eukaryota > Metazoa > Chordata > Lepidosauria > Squamata > Viperidae > Vipera > Vipera ursinii. Next base: position 166,427,500 of record NC_139516.1, on the reverse strand, counting down.
GGTTAATTTAATTTTTTTTAATTTGGTTCTTAATTTTTGTATTTTGGATTTTTAATTCCCTGTAAACCGCCCTGAGTCCTCAGGGAATAGGGCGGTATATAAATATAATTAAATAAATAAATAAATAAATAAATTGCCATTGAAGACAAAGGATTGTTTTAAGATATGTTCTGGATTATTTCTTCCAAAGAAAATTGAAGTCATTTTGACTTCATACACATTACTACAATTCCAGCTAGGTAATTATGGTCATTTTTACGAAAGGCCAATGACAGATCCAGGAAATTAAAACGTAATCTGTCCATTCCTATGTATGTCATCTAACCTCAATCCCATTTAATCACCTCATTTGCTAAATTTACTGCATGCTGGCAAAAAGAAGACAAACTCTGTAAGTGACTTACCTTGATGAGTGACTGCTGAAGAGTAAAGGAAGCAAGCAAAGAAAATCTTTCTACAACTTTTTTTGCATTGAAGAAGCTGAAGAAAAAGTTCAGCTCAAAAGAAAAACTGGCTAAAGCACAGATGTGCAGCAAACGGCTGTGGTAAAAGCTGGGTCCTAAAAGGAGCCATAGAAGTAGCAAAAAGCTTTCCAGAGGTTTGGAGGGCAGAAGAGAGTTTGGTTTCAACATCTTATTTGGGGGGGGGGGGGAGAAAAAGGTCAACAAGTCTGTTCCTCCCAACTTTATTAAAGAAATGAGGGAGGTTAAACAAAGAAAAGGTTTGGAGAAGCTTGTCCTGAAGCTGCCACCTCTGCATGCAGGTGGCTGGCTTTCCCAAAGCCTAGCAAGATCAAGGAGAGGTTTTCAGTCTCATGACAGCCAGCTGATCAGGGCAGAGGTCCAGACCACAAGCGACTTCATCAGTCAAACACACAGGCTTGTTTGGAAGTCTCTCCAGCATTGGAACATGAGTCACAATTTAGCTTTTTTCTGTTAGTAGGCTATTTTTGACTTTGCAACACTTTTTGCAGCTTGTTTGCTTCCCTTACAGAAATAGCTGGGTGACAAGTCTCCAAGGACCCTATTTTCAATGACTTGTGTGTTCATTTAATGGTGGCATCAGAAGAGAAGGGGTAGGAGTAATTAAGTGAGGCTGTTCCACTTAATGATTGTCACTACATGCAACCATAATGGGCAAGGTCCACTACAGTCATAGGTCAAGAATTACCTGTGATCTATAATTGAATGAAAATAATCCTGTTGATTTGTGTCTTAAACTTGGATATCAAAGTTAAGCACTGACCATCCTTTTTCTGGTTTTTCACTTATTTGTTTCAGAAAAATGAATTGCCTTCAGATCTAACCAAAAATGAGCGCATTCTACATCTCCTGCAACCTAGAGCAAAACACAGAAAGAGTTAATATCACTTGACAACTTGAGAGATGATGAATCCTGTCCATATTAGATCTCAAAGATTGGTTTCTGGTAGAAGCGAAAAAGGTTGCGATTCAAGTATTTCCTGTCTCCTACTCTGTGAATGAAGAGTAGGTAAATGGTAGATTTAAGTTGCTATGTTCACCAGGTTTTAGTTGCTGGCTTTGGAGTAGGGAAGACTGGTTCCACATTATAGCTTTCCTGAAAAGCAGCTCTCATTCAACTAGAAAAAGACTCTCTTTGCTTTAGTGTACTGTATACCTTGCAGTAAATTTCCTAATTTGTGTCCAATATTGTAATAAATATTAATGCAAGTATGGAAAACATATACCTCTCCTATTGTTGCTGAACTACACCTCGCAACAACCAGATGGAAATTATGAGGGTTGTGGGAGTTACACTTATCTTGCAGGTCACATATTATCCTAATTGTTCTATTTTTTTTTAAATGTTGCATAAGCTGTTTTCTGTTGGATATTTTAGATGTTGAGATACACAAGTGCCTCTCAATAGGTTAGTGTCGTATGACGCATCTGGCTTCTTTGCAGTGATTAGACTGCTATCATTTTACTTACACACACACACAGAGAGAGAGAGAGAGAGAGAGAGAGAGAGAGAGACTCAGATACAAACACACATAATATTGAATTTCCTTTTGTATCATTTATTATTGTTAACCTCAGAGACTTCTATGCAGATTTCCTATTATGTATGTAATTTTGGTTTTTGTGTATTTTTTCCATTACGCATGTATAAAATCATGACTCATAATATTTTTCTTTTATGAATTATTGTAAATTCATGTTTTGTACATCTAGGAAAAGGAAAATTTACTGGTTGCATTTTGTCACACATTTTATGCATTACAACAGATTTAATGGATGCCAAATAGCTTTTGAAAATCTGCTGAATGTGCATTGGTAGCAGGCCAATAAAGACATGAAATAAGGATTAAACAGAGTTGCTTTCATTTAGACAGTTCTGTGTAATGACCATTTCTCATATCAGGACATGTTTGCCTGAATATTTTTATGGAGACTATTATGGACACACCATTAACATGCTTCTTTTCTATTTCAAGAATCCTGGCCAAATATGTCACAATATCTCCCCTATTTAAGTTAATTTGGAATATGATGCTTTTATTTTGTGAATAATTTACTTTTCTCATTTTCCTTCTCTGGACATTTAAACTAACACAAACCTAATAACTTTATTTTCTATGTATTTTCTATTTAGTTATACTATATTACAGGGATTTATCATCTTTATTTCAGTTATTTTGTTATGCCTACCATCTTTGTATTTTGTTTTAGCACTAAGCATTCTAGTTTCTTTGGTTAAGAAATTTCTAGTACAATAATATTAGCAATATTTAAACATCTCTACATGGAACCTAGCCGTTTGAAAGCACGTAAAAAATGCAAGTAGAAAAATAGGGACCACTATGGTGGGAAGGTAACAGCGTTCCGTGCGCCTTTGGCGTCTAGTCATGCCGGCCACATGACCACGGAGACGTCCTTGGACAAGCGCTGGCTCTTCGGCTTTGAAACGGAGATGAGCACCGGCCCCTAGAGTTGGAAACGACTAGCACACATGTGCGGGGGAACCTTTACTTTTATCTTTACATGGTGTAGACTTTTGTAGTGTTCTTTTTTTGTATAGTTTCTCCTGATTAATCTCTATATACATACATTGGCAAGTTCTGCCCTATTTCCACTTCACACCAATATTTTAAACATTTTAACCGTTAAAAAAAGGATTTTAACATTTTTTACTTTGTGTTGGTATCTTTTTCACGTATTTCCCCAGAAATAAGTTCTCAAGCTGTTCTGTTTCTGATAGTATTGAATATTGTTGAGATTCATTTCATTGTATTCACATAGTTCATCTTTAGATTGTAAGCCGCCCTGAGTCTTCGGAGAAGGGCGGGATATAAATGGGATTAAAAATATATATATGAAAAATTCCAAATATTCTCCAAATCTAGCAATGAAATCTTTTTTTTCTTAACATTGTGTTCATATTTGGATATCTTCCACATTAAAAACAAAACATTTCTGACACACAATCATGAAACTCCAACTAGCAATCTTTTTTTTCCTAACCAGAATATATTTCTAACAGTCGCCTTCCCAACTTTTTCAGTGAAATGGACAGACCTGTACACTATGCATCAGGAATTACTAGCAAAACAATTTTGCAACTACCATTTCTTTGCAAAGTGAGGCTTTTCCACCTTTGCCTTTCTTGTCAACCTTTGTCACAGTCTTTTTAAATTATTATTACAAGTATAACTTGAATTTCTGATTACTGCAGTTGTAATAATTCAAGTGAAACAACAAATAAGGAATTTAATTTTCACAATGAAGAAATGATTACATTGAAATAATTTTGAGTTATTTTAATTCAATTTATTTCAGTGGGTCTACCTATAAGTACATATCCTATCAGATATAAGCCAGTTGAATACTTTTTTTTTAACGGTCTGCTAAAATAAAGCTAACTATATTAGTAACATAGTACTAATAGTACTAGTATATAACAATTTTACATCCACCTGTATATTAAGCAGTAATCTTTTTTCTTCTTCATAATTTATTTGGTGTAATTTTCCAAAAACATTTTACTTGAGTTAGGATACTGTTCATATGTTGTAATATACTATTTAAGTGCTCTTACCTACTAAATTGCTGTGTTAGATAAACAGCAAAGTTCAAGGGTAGATTTTGGGGGCAGATATCTAGGGCCCTGCTCAGCATAATGAAGATATTTTCCAAATGAACTTTCTGATATGTGGAACACTGTTTTTTTCTGAGTAAATACATAGATGACTGTTGTGAGTGAACTAAATAATGCTATCTAAAGAACCCTTTTCCCTGTAAGATCATTAAGCTCCAGTAAAATTATTAGGGCTAAACACTAATTTTTTAAGTTCTACATCTCTGAGCAGGTACTAAAATAGTAATAACCAAGTAGTGGTCTTCCATGATGTCTTCTTCCCTGCAACATATATTAGCCATGAAATACATATATTATGAACAATGCATTTATTTGTAGTATTTACGAGGCTTCGTATATTGGTTGTATTCCATTGACTGAAGATCAGTTTATAAGGCATTGGTCTTACTGAATATATATAACACCAATTAGGATAATTGATGTCAATATATGGTGCTTTATAAAGTCTTTTTGTGTCTGATAATTGCAATAGCAAACTAAAAAAAACTACAGTATGCAGTCTTCCTTTCATGTTTACAGCTATGTTAATAACAGATAAAACATCTATCAGCACAAGGAGTCTTCAGTATAATTCTCAGCATGGTATTATATATAGCTGGACATAAAATTTATATCACCCACTTTGAAAATCAGTTTTTGTCCATTTCAGTCAGCTTCTATATTTAGGAGGATAACTTTGGATGAGGTTTAGAAAATGTGATTATCAGTAATAGAATGGCTTCAAAGGACAGTATCAAAATTCAGGAAGCACTAGACAAGATGAGTCAATGGATAGAAACTAGTAAGATGAATTCAGGAAGTACAAATGCAAAGTCTTATATTTGGGCAGGGGAAAAAATCAAACTCATCAGGATTGGATGAGCCATATAGGGTAACATTAAAAAATAAGGGGTATCTTGGTGGATCACATAAACCAAAAGTGTGATGCAGCAGCAAAGAAAGAAATAATTAAAATAAAATAAATGCAATCCTGGGCTATGCCTGCTGGAAATATAATATCAAGATCAAGAGAAGTCATAATTCTCTAGTTTGCATTGATTAAGCAAGACCTGGAATACTGTGTTCTGTTCTGAGTACCGCACATTAGAAAATACACTGACAAAGTGTATCCAAAAAAAAACCAAAACCCCAACCAAGATAAGAAACAGTTAAGGGGAATAGTTGGAAGTTTCGATATTTTTAACCCAGAGAAAAAAAATAGGCAGTCATTAATCTATCCTGGAATTGGATAACTTCTAAATCAATATTTTATTTTTAAAAAATATATTTTATTAATTTCTTAACATAAACACCTTAATATTTGGTAAACAGCATGTTGTCTGTGTTTACATTTACAAAGTAATAATTAACAGTTAGTTTCTATATTCCAAAATCCACTTAA